>NW_020955566.1:3740-6739 GCF_003031625.1 Empidonax traillii | reverse complement strand
ATTCTTAATCTGCATTCTTTCCTGCTGTCTTATTGAATGTACTGAAAATGTGCTTTTTAGAGGTCAGGTGAATTTTCCCCAGGTTTGTAAAAAGGATGAAAACCATAAATTAAATGGCCTATGGGATAAGTTCAAGAACTAGTCCATTCCAGTTAACTTATTCCCTTGAAAATTATGACTCATCAAAACTAAGAATTACATCTCATTTCTAGAACTCTAGCTAGCTAAACTTATCTGTCTGCAGATTGGACTTTGCCATCTATAGTAAGATTAAAACCAAACCAACAACCACCCCAAGAAAAAAACAAAACAAAACAAAACAAAAAAACCAAATCAAAACCCAAATAAACAAAACCCCCCAACAACAACAAACCAAACCACAACCTTTTTTTCCCCATTATCTCAAGGTGGAGAATTACAGCTTACTGGAATAGAAAATGTTTAGAGGTCTTACTTAATTGTAAGTTATCTACAGGGCCTTTGTTAAATACCTTCATTTTTTATTCTACTCTAAATTAGCAGTCAACAGATAGATGTTTAACATTTTCTAATCAGCTATCCACTGTCACCTTTCAGTGCGATAAAAGGAGGAAAGTAGCGAATTCCTTGGAAGCACTGTGAAAAATACACAGTAACAGGGAGGAATACTCAGCATGGTCAAGCAAGCTAGTCCAGCATAATGAAAAAAGTACTCCTTGAAATACTAGGTCTGAAAATTGCCTGGCTTTGCTGGGGAAACTACCTCTTTTCTGGTATTCTTGTTCTCAGGTGAAGAAAAGAGATCCAAGTATATGTGCTTCATACTCAAACTTCTTTTTAAGTGTCAGTGTGTGTATATTTTTTTAAATGTGTGACAAATGATCCTGAGCTTTTGTTGTTAAAATTAAATTAACAGAAGCAGACAGGTTAGGTTTAAAATTACTTATTTGTGGACATTAGAGAAATAGTGAGATTATGCTAAGTAACACTGTCTTGAGCCTGTCACTACCTTTTTCTTCTGCAACACAAGCTGTTTTTTCAGCAGACACACTTGTACAATATATATAGAATGGGGATTTGAGTTACAGTGTAATGTAAGATTACATTTGGCTTTTGGATTAGGGCCCTTACTTCCAATTCTCCTCTGGTTTGCTGTAAAAAACTAATAAGTATGTGTCAGATCCTTTTCTCTTTTACAGAGGCTAGTGACAGGGATAAACCATATTCTGCTGTTATTCTTGTTAGCTGAAGGCTCAGCAATCAGGTGCTGTATTGTTTCATTCATTTATTCAGCACTGCATTACCTTCCATTGTGAATTGATTGATTTGAAGTTACTTTAACATTTGTACTCCACAGAGAAGATTAGAACATTTCTACCTTTTGAAGACTTTCTCTTAGGATTTTGAGTATGGCAGGAAAGTCATGGCATCCTAGGTATGGAAGAAAAGTCAGCGACTGACTCATTAAAAGGGACTTAGGCAGAAAATAGATACCAGAAACCAGGCCAAGGAAACTGATGATCAGCTGTGGTCTGAAACTTGTTTGGATTCAATTAGCTTTAGTCATCGCTAGTGCAGAGTCAGTTTCTTAACTAATCCTGGCAGATTCTCTAGATGATCAGTAGAATAATGTAGGTATTTCTAGGGTGTGATTAGTCTCATCCTAAACTAAGCTGAATCAAAACAGAACTGATGAATCATGCCACAGAAGTGTCTGTTTCTCTTCATTAACTGTAGAGGGAATCTAAACAATTATCGCAGATGTTGACACCAAAAGTTACTTGAGATGAAGCCCATGCCTTCATATTTTTCCTTCTAGCTCCCTGGGGGACTAAACATTGGTTGCCTTCTCAAAGCATGCATAACAGACTGAAAAGACTGGCCATTGCATAAATGCAAATAAGGATGCCTCCTTCTTTAGAAGAAAAGCCTTGTTAATGTCTTTGTGTCACATTTTATAACAGCCTTATAGCCATGGTAACAAACAGTGGACAGTCAGTTTGTTGAGATGACTACAGAGATGTCTGGATGATCAGTGATGTCTGCATGACTTCTCCTAATGTGCTTCCATGCAGCATGACTAAGCAAGGAAGAAATGGACGTGGAAGACAGCAAGACTGTCTCATACCAGTGAAAGAGAGAGATACTTGCAGCACTTCTGTGGTATAAGATCTCTCTTTCCTTCTGCTGTCACCTGATGTATGATGTACTCAGTGATGAATGACTTAAGATTTTCATGGCTGATGGATTTAATTTCCAATCCGGCATTGATTATTAAAGGAATAAGTTTGACAATTCATCAGTTCTTGTTTCAGGTATGCTGAAACAATTGTTTTGCACTACTGAAAACCGTAATTGTTCTATTTCTATTATTTCCATTGAGCTTATAAAGGTGTTTCAAACTACTTATGGCATATGGTGAATCACATTTTCTCTTTGTTGTATAATGAAAAATTATTGTTTCCTACAAGAGGCTAAAGCAGGTGATATTTTTAGAGTGAAATTGTGAATAATTAAGGATTGAATGACATGATGCTAACTGCTTTGAGCTGTCACACTTGCATTTAAGAAAAAATTGTTGAGCTAGTTTAGCCTCACGGTTTGTAATATCATCATATATCTCTGTTTGCTCCTCTGCCACTATACATCCATGAACGTTGCTCGGCTCTCTTTCTCCTGAGTAATTACAAACTGAAAGGGGGATAGCATACAGTAGCTAGTATCACGATGCTGATACTGGCTCCTGAAGTATTTTCTATCATCTTGTTATTTTTGAAGAAGTTGGAAATTTTGAAAAAGAAGTGAATCACTTGTGTTATTATCCTTTCCATGGGAGCCCCCGGTGGTCCAGGGGAAAATACACTGCACTGTCACTGCAGAGACCCGGGTTCGATTCCCGGTCGGGGCCCCTCCCCGGGCAGATGGAGCTCGTTAGCCCGTAAGGCAATCCATCTACGTCCTGAGGACCTCGCTGCCACCGTCCAAGCATGCTTGGCCCCGGCAGATGAACCTCAGGATTA
>NW_020955566.1:0-3374 GCF_003031625.1 Empidonax traillii | reverse complement strand
GCAGAGACCCGGGTTCGATTCCCGGTCGGGGCCCCTCCCCGGGCAGATGGAGCTCGTTAGCCCGTAAGGCAATCCATCTACGTCCTGAGGACCTCGCTGCCACCGTCCAAGCATGCTTGGCCCCGGCAGATGAACCTCAGGATTAAAGGGTGGGCTCAGTTCCGCGCACACTGTGTCTCACCTAAAAAAATCCAATGCGCAGGCTGGAAGGTGGAAAGACCTTCCCCGGTTCTTCGTTCGCGAAGAGACTGGCCATTATCCTTTCCATACCCACTTATTAAATCAATAGATTTTCAGGGACAGTGGAGGATTGTTGATTCATGGTTGCACCTGAAAAAAAGCCCATGCAAAATAAAGCAAGAAGCATCAGAGCTGTTTCAGGAGGGAAAAAAAAAAAAAAAAAAAAAGAACAGAAACCCCTTGCATCAATTGATTTTGATTTGCTGGTTTGGGTGTTTTTGGCAGTTTAATTCTACAAGTAGTATCAGGTTGCAATGACACACACAAGCAGTATAAGGTACCTGTGGGTAAGTCAGCGCTGATGGATATAAAGTGGTGTCATTCTTTATGTCTAGTGGATTGCAAAGTGACATCCCCTGCTTTATTGCCTGTCTCTGAGTATTCTTTTGCTGGTAATGTTTTCTGCTTTTTCTGCCCTGATTCTGGGTTTGACTAAACTCAGCTGGGGTGATAGGTAGATGGATATCACAAACTGTTTCTCATTCTCCGCAGCGATATTAATCTAAGTAGGACTGATCTTAGATATCTAAATCACAGAAAACTACCTTTGACCCACTACTTCTTGATGACACCAAGCTCTTTTGTGTGGTTTACACAGCCTGGAGTGGTAGGCCTGTGTAAACCTCATGAATTTCAATAAGGTCAAGTGCAAGGTCCTGCACCAAGGTCAGGGCAATCCCAAGCACAAGTATAGGCTAGGTGGAGAATGGACTGAGAGCAGTCCTGAGGAGAAGGACTCAGGAGTGTTGGCTGAAGAGAAGCTAAACTCCAGATGACACTGTGCACTCATAGCTCAGAAAGCCAACTGTATCCTGGGTTGTGTCAAAAAGAAGCATGACCAGCAGGCCATGCTATGATTCTAAGGTTCCGAAACTTTCCAGAAATTTAACTCCAACTCTTCTCTACTGTAGAAGCATTCTGTATTCAATGTCATTAGAATGATAGCATGTTTGATTATTCTTCTTTTTTGTCTGTCCTTTGGCTGTTACCGAAACTGGTAGGAGGTAGTTTTTCCTGTGTACATTGAAGAGAATAATAAGTACATAACACTGATTCATAACAAACATAGTGTTCACTGATAGGAAAGGCTGAATGAATAGAAAACAGTTGTATTGCTCTGGCTACACTGGGTTTCTTTTGTATTATAGCATAAGCTACTGTTTCTGCTACTCCTCATCATTCTTTTGCACAGGTTAATTTCTGAGCCCCTCACACTAAACCATTTGAGTCTCCCTTCAAGAAAAATTGAATCCTTTGCAATCACAAATCTGTCAAAATTCATTACCACTGAATCTATAAAATTGTAACGTCTGGGACATTATTTTGACAAAATATTTAGAAAGAAGTTTGATAACAGTTGGTAATATCCAATCACAGATAAGATTCACTGTTAAGATGCAAATTTACATAACATAGAAACTTTTAGATAACACTAATTTGTGAGAGATGGAACTTCTATGCGCAATTATCAATGACCCTTTCTTGAATACACCATTCAAATTAGCCTTTCTCAGGAAAAAAAAGTAATTTTTTTTTTAACATTAAAAAGAAAAAGAAAGTAGTCTCAGAATAGAAAACTATAATGAGTGTCAGTAGTTCTCCCAGTGGGAATTATTCACGATTATGTCAATGTTTCTCAGATAAATTCTAGTTCTGAGAGAAAGAGAATGAGACTCAGAACTAGGAGCAGAAATTTTCCAGTCCACTTCTTAAAAATAAATGTACTGGTCTGACAACTGAGTGAGGTTTCAAGATTTGACCTAGGACTGGTAGACAGCTCTTTCTAATGTCTAATTATAGCTGAGGACATATCTGCCTGGACAAAACACCAAAAGAGGTGGGTAAATCTTTAATGTCCAATACTGAAAATGATGAACCCATTATCTATCTGAAATACATTGATTTTATTCTGCTTAAGAATTTAGTAGACTGTTATACTTTTTATACTATTTTCTTGTTTGTCACAGTAAGGAGAACAGAACCTCATCCTCATTGGAATTTCCCTGCAATTCTCCTTATAATTTGGGATGTTTTTAGAGATTTCATACTCTCAGAATGAATGCTACAAATCCCATAATTGGCTGCAGTTTTACCTACTACAAATACACATAGGTTAAAATACAGACCCAGTCCAGGGACCAAGGATAGAACCCACTGCTCTCCTCTCACCTTAGTTCACCAATAATAGGCTGAGTTCTGTTACTCCCTTTTTGTAGAACAGCTTCAATAACCAGAGCATAACATTAATTTCCTCACTGCAAGCATTATGTGAACTTGTGGAAAGGCAAAATATACCAGTCTGTACTCTATCAAGTCAAAAAGTGTACGTAATCAGTCTCACTTTTTTTTAACTTTTTTGTGTAGAAGGGAGGAGTTACCTCCCTCTGCCTCTTTCATCTGCCTTTTGTTTGCCTTTTGCTTTCCTCCATCTACTTGGTTTCAGATAGAAAGACCAATGCAAGTATTCCAAAATGCAAAATATGAGTAGGAAAGGCTCTTTTCCAGACCCTCTCTTAGTCACTGAGACTCCAGGAAATGGATTGGATTTGAACATATACTTCTCATCTTGTTTAAACCCAGTAAGTTTTCTAGATCTGTGTTACAGATTTTCATGGAATCATAGAATGGTTTAGGTAGGAAGAGACTCTAAAGAACATCTAGTTCAATCTCCCTATCATGGACAGGGGACAGCTTTCACTAGACCAAGTTCCTCATAACTCCATCCAACCTGGGCTTGACCACTTTCAGAGATGGGGCATCCACAGCTTATCTAGGCAACCTGTTCCAGCATCTCAACACCCTCACAGTAAAGAATTTCTGCCTAACATCTATTGTAAATCTCTCCTCTCTTAGTTTTGAACTATTCTACCTTGCCTGATCACTTCAGGCTCTTGTAAAATGTTGTTCTCCCTCTTCTCAGTAAAGCTCCCTTTAAGCACTGAAAGATCTTTAAGAGGTCTCCCCAGAGCCTTCTCCAGGCTTAACAACCCAAACTCTCTCAGCCTGTCTTCATAGGAATGGTCCTCTGGTCACCTTTGTGGTGCTCTTCTGGGCCCAGTTTAACATTTTAATCCTTCTTGTGCTGAGGACTCAGACCTGGAAGCAGTACTGCAGGCGGTGTCTTAAAAGGGCAG
>NW_020955565.1:501838-566064 GCF_003031625.1 Empidonax traillii | reverse complement strand
TTCCGGGTTTATTGCTATTTTTGTTTTGCCCCTGAATTGGAAAGGAGAAGGGATGTTTGGGGAATTGTTTTCCGTTCAGTTTTAATTCATTTTTAATCGGCTGATGGTGATGATTTGATACAGACAATCTTCCCCAACTGAGGTTAATCAGGACGGAGTGAGCCTCTCTCGCTTGGCGTTATTTAGAGAGGCATTTTATAGAAATACTGTTAGAGAGCTTATTTAACCATATATTTGTTTTCATTGTGTACACAGCTTTTTCATGGGCTTCCCGGCATTTAATGCTGAGAGATTTTATTTATTTTTGTCATTTGGAAGAAATTCAGGCCTGCCAAAGTGCCCGGGATGGATAGCCCAGGAGGCTGCAGTAATCTGTTCAGACCATCTGGGCTCCAGCTCCCAGAGCAGCCCTGGGGGGGATGGAAAGCTTTAACAAGCCCCAGCCACATGAGCCTGGGAAAGCTGGGATTTTTGTGGAGGTGGAGAGATACCTCGATGGAGATGTGCTGGCTCCTGTTTGCCCTTGCAATGCCACACTGCTTCCCAGTTCAGCATTCCCCAGAGGCGAGCAAGGTTTAGTCCCTGGGGGTGGGTGCTGAGGTTTGCTCTGGTGGTTTAGGGGCAAAATTAGATCAGGAGATGGTGCCAGCCCCACAAAACTTGACATTCAAACCGTGAAACAACTGAATGATCCCGCAGCCAAGCTCCAGAGCAAAGCTTTCCACCTGGTGGAGACAGGCGAGCATCGATCCCACCTCAAAAAAAAACATCCTGCCCGGGGTAGCAGGGGGAGCAAACCCAACCCCTACAGAGCAGCTGAGCAAATATTAATTTACTCCTACAGGTAGGGCTTTACATGGGTAATCCTGGGCCCGGGCGCACGTGGAAAACCACTTGTCAGCAAAGCCCCTGGGGCTGATGCTTTGCAAGGAACGATCAGCAGCTCTTGACCTGTCGGAGATGCTGGGGGATCGCAGAGTCCCCAGCGCGGGAGGCGCCTGCGTGGGGCTGTGAGGGCTTTTGGGTTTGCCTCGTTGCGAGGAGTAAAGCATCTGTCTGGAGACGGTAAATTATCCCCTCGGCTGGCGTATCACTAATGTAATTGAGCTGCAGTTAAAGACTCCCCAAGGCGCTCCCTCCTCAGCCCGGCAGTTCGCAGCGTGCTCGCTCCTGAGCACAAGCCCAGCACCCCCCTCCTGGAAAACCAGCACCCCCAGCTCCCATTTGCAACTGGTTTGCAATGAGGGGGTGATAAAAGCCACTCTGCCCGGTCCAGGTCCCAAACAGGAGGTGATGGATTATTTGCAGTCCCAGGTTGTCTGTGGAGGGTGGAAATCACCCGCCGTCAGGGATCGTGGGCTGCCAAGCAGCAGGATCAACTCCTGATCTTCCCCAGGCTCTGTGGAAAACGGTGCTACCCCCCTTCGATCCCGGGACTATTTCCTGACCTCGCCAAAAATTTCCATCTCCTTGAAGCTCGTAGGAACCTCTGTGTTTTACAGCGAGAAAACCCGTGTTTTTTTTTTAATTTATGCTCACAGCTGTGCAGCGAGCAGCCTGGGCAGCACAAACCCACTCGCCAGGGTTTACTGAGGGGGCTGTTTTAATCCCCAAAGTGTTTTCCACCTCGCTGCCTCCTTCCCGCCAGCTCCTTGCTTTTATTTACTTTAAACCCCAGAGTACAGGTGGCAGGTCGTGGCAGGGAAGCAGCTCTCTCTCAGCTCTCAGGTAACCCCAGGTTATATTCCTTTTAAAATGAATGAAACTTGTGGCTACAGATAAAACCCAAAAGCACCAGCCTCCATCCTGGTGCTGCTTCTCAATTCTTCAGGCAAATCATTCCCCTTGACCCCAAAAGAGCTTAAGTTTCCTGCCACTCTGTCTTAAATTCAGCCTCCCCCAGGCCCTCTCTGAGGTGCAGAGAGGGCGTCAGTGAGTGTTTAAATGCTCTCCCCAAATCCCTGTGGGAGTGGCAGAGCGAGAGTGCCAAGCTATCCGTTCCTCAGGGAGGGACTGCCCCGTGGTTTGCACCAACCTCAGCTCTGTCAGGTGCCTCTGCAAGCAGCAAAAAACAAACAAACAGCAGGAGAGAGATGCTAACTGCTTCATCTCCCTTTCTTCGGTAGCGTTTAACCAAACCAGAAATAGGAAAAACTCCCCCAAGTTTTGCAGGGGGGGGGGGGGGTGTCACAGTGTGGTGCTGGGAGCTGTTTCCTGCCCCTGCATGGCAGCTCACCCCCCTTCATTAGCTTTTAATCAGCTTTCCCCTCCCGGGGCTCCCCAGTGGCATCTCGGGGGGGCTGCACAGCTCCCTGGCTGTGCCGGGGCCACCCCACACACCCCCGTCCTCATTTATGGCTTCTGTTTTTCCCTCTGAGCCGTATTCCCTCTTAGCGTTGCTAAGCCAAACGAGTACAAAATCTGATAAGCGCAAGGTAGCGGGTTTTCCCTCTGGGGGATGCATTATTTACGAAGCTTATCGATTGTGGGAAATAACCCAGGGGCGCTCCGACGCGGAGCCACATCCCCTCTTACACCAGAGCTGCTAATTACCTGCAAGCTGCCCCCAGCCCCTCTGCCCACAGACTGAGAGGGTTTAGGGATGTAAGGAATATCACACCCCGCTCGCAGTCTCCCGGAGATGGGCATCGCTCTCACTTAAACCCCCGCACGGTGCATCACTCATCCAAATTTGCCTGCCTCAGCTCCCAGCCATCGCTCCCGCGCTGCCTCTCCCTGCCGTAAAGGGCTCTTTAGTACCTTCTTTAGTATTTCCCTGCCTTGACAGTTCTTACAGGGAGCCATGAAGTCACCTCTCAATCTTCGTGATAAACTAAGCAGCCCGAGCTCTCTCGAGCTGGCAGTTTCCCCATCCTTTGGGGAATTTTGTGACTCTCTCTGCAACCACTCCAATCTCTCACTGTCCTCTGGAGCAGTGTGGGCATCAGGCCCTGCTCATCCTCGGCTGCACCAGGGCTATATAGGAGACAGCTGAGTATATACAGGGGATAGCAAGGTACCCCACTCCTCCACGGCACCTTAAAGGGTGCAACCCACCCTGCGCCAGCCAGGAAGCCTCTCTTCTCCCCTTACTGCTTATGAAAAAGCTTCCGAGGGCTGCCCTCGAGTTCCCAGGTGGAAGGTGACGGTGGTGTGGAGGCAGTGCAGGTGGGTCTGGCAGAGCCGGGGGTGGGCACAGAGCTGGAATTACGGGGAGAGCAACACCGATGGCATCACAGGAGGGTCCAGGTCAGGAGGGAGCAGTGGGGGTCAGCTAATCCGACCTCCCAGCTCGAGCAGGGCCTCTGGGAGCACATTACTCAGAACGTGTCCAGATGACTTTTGAGTATCCCCAGGGAAGGAAACTCCACAACCTCTCTGGGATGCAGCGCTCTGGGGCTGTGTCTGAAGAATTCATGAGTCTGTGCAATAAAGGCACTTCTAATATCACATAGATACTCTTTTCATTAAAAAGAAATAAATGTCCCTAGAGCTGTTGTCCAGCTCGAGGTGTGGGAAACTCAAAAGGTCAGGGATGCTCCTCCACCGAGGGAGGAGGAGGAGGAGGAGGGGCACCATCGGCTGGAGGAGGTGATCGTGCCAGCCAGGGAAGCTGCGACGGAGATGAGCTGAAGGATAAGGGAAAGATAACGTCAGTAATTAGGGCTGCAATGAAGATGAAGTGCTGGAACTGCAAAGGAGGACAGGGATGGGGTGAAAGTACCTGCTCAGCGCTGGTGCAAATCAGTATAATATCACTGACCTGAGTCTCAGCTCCCACCCCCGTACCCATTCCAACCATGACACTGCAGGGAGAGGGGAACGGCTGATAAAGGAAGCAATAACAGCAAAAGACTATAAAACCATAATGAAAAATAATTAGAATAGAACCATTGGTATGGGGATAGTTAGGAGTGTGGGGAAGGAGGATGAAGGCAATGAGGAACACTGAGCAAGAGAGGCTGGTGATGGGGCTGATGGAGACACCGACTTGTCTGGAAGGAGATGCAGATCTCAAAATTGTAATGGGAATAATTATGACTGTAATGGGTGGTAATAAAGATAATGGAATCGTAATTGAGGAGGGGATGGCTGTAAAGGAGGAGGTGCAAATAACAGCCTTGTAAAGGAGATAAGAAAGATAATGGATGGTAATGGGGTTGTTGCTAAAGGTAATGGAGTTATAATGAGGCGAAGGCTGCAGCAGGTAGAAGGGGATGGTCGGTTTAACGAGGACTGCGATGCAGAGAGGATTCTATTTCTGATTCATCATGACAGGCAGTGCTGGAGGTGACCATGAGGCTAATAATAACTGAAGGGTCAATCCTTAAGACAAATGCAGCCATGCCATGAGCACGGCAGGACCGCAGTCCCTGGAGATGCAAGGTGGAAGAGGATCCTGTGCTGCAGCACGAGCTACAAGGCAGAGGAGACAATAAAAAGCACCGTGACAAATGACCCGGCCAAGTCCTGCGAGGTTTGCTTTTTAGAGCAGGGCTGCCCTTCAGTCTTGAACTTAGGAGACTGGGACAGGGTGGGGGAGAGAGCAGCTAGTGATGGCCACGTGTCCCCAGTGAGGGCAGCCCACTCACAGGGCTGAGGATGAGCAGCCACTGCAGCAGAGATGGTGGTGGTTGGGACAGGCTGATGACCAGAAGGAGGAATTAGAAAGGGCTGAGCTGGTCCTTGCAGGATGGGGACACACACACAAAGTGAGCACATCAAGGTGCGGCAGCACAGGCATCACCGCAGGGGGGCAGCTCAGAAAGCAGCTGATGGCATCTGAGGTGTTTGTTTTAACTCCTGTGTGATGGATCAGCTCTTCACCTCCCCCCGAGGCTCAGCCCAGTGTCCCCAGCCCCTTCAGCAGAGCAGGTTCCCCTCCCAAGGCTGCTTGCCACACACCACCGGCCAAGCCCCACCCCATCCACCACTGCTCCCCTACCCAGGCGCCCAGTTATCCTGTCAGAGGAGAAAATGATATTCATTTCACTTGACTTTCACTTGACAAACCCATGTCAGTTGTCACGTTCTAACCTCATTATCCTCCAGGTTGTTACAGACTGATCACTTAATAACATCGTCTCGCACTGCTCCCTGTTTGGAAGCCTCTAACTCTTGGGGTTGCCCCGCTGCAGATCCCAGCCTGTCCTGGGCTCCTGCAGTGTTGGAAAACCCCTGAACACTTCCAAGGTTGGTTTAGCTCTGGAAGTATGCCCAAGGGGGTTCTCAGCAGGTCCTGCCAACACTAGCACACCTGACTGCTCTAAATACCCTGGAAAGTCTTCTCTGCCCTGGCCAAGTTGGGCTCCTGCCCAGTTTAATCACCCTGTCCTAAATAGCTGGGTGCAAGGAGAGGCTGAAGTGAATTCCACAATGAATCCCTTAGTTTTCCTCCTTCATTTCAGCAACATGCTGGGGCTTTCCCCAGCCCCCCTCCTTCCCTGGCATTTACAAAAGGGTTTTGCCCAGCCTTAAAATGGACAACCTGCTGGAGCTTGTTCCACACCTTCGTGTCTCCAGCTTGTAGCTGTGTAGCCACTGCTCCTCTGTCCCTGCTTCCAGGTCTCTGGCATCAGGTCCCCTTTTCTGCAGCTCTGCTTTGTGTCTGAGGTCCATCAGGTCTCTGTATCATCTCCCTCTTTTTCCTGTGCAGCTGGATGGGTTGTTGTGGTGCCCCTAATGCAGTCACTTGAAGTAACTGCCAACTCCCCTGTGCTCCTTAAGCCCTTGGATTACCTTCCCTGGAGATGCTACCTACTGATTCCCTGAGATTTTTGCAGCCCATTATCCTTACTCTGCTGTTCTCACTGCCTTTCTCGTGGCATTCTGGGCTCTGCTATTTCATGACTTACTCCCTGAAATTACCTTCCCCTCTTTTCAGCCAGTTCTGCTCTATTAGCCCAAATCAAGCCCGAGAGAGAGCAGCTTTTCCAGTAGCTCTTGTCACCAGTGGAAAGGAGGTGTTGCACTAACACACACACCCAGGGAACTGAGTGGCCCTGTCCTGCCCTATCGCTCCATGGTGGAGTTCAAGATGCCATTTACCACCAAGCTGGAGGTGCTCTGGGTTTTAAAAGTCCCTCACATTCACCCACCCGCTCCTTCTAACTCACATGAGGTCTGTCCACCACTTTCACCCCTTTCAAGTGAAGTTGCCCCTCGCTCACCGAGGACAATTGCACCCCGTTCTTGCTTACACTCCTCTCCTTCATTCCTCACTTGCTCCCTGCCCTCTCCCCAGCAAGTCCTGTTCATCCCACCAAATCCCTGTAATGCTATTTAAGCCCTAGTCTGAGGAAGGTACTGAGGTTTTTTACATCAGCCTTTTTGTTTGCCAGCGCTCAGCCATGTGTTTACAGACACATCCACCCTGTGATTTGCTTTCTCATCCCTTTTCTGACCTCACCCCCTCAATTTTTCCTGCCATTTGTTAGAATTTCTTCAGCTCACCTCCTTACTTTGAAAGCCTGTTGGCATGACCAGGTGCCTTTCCTTATCAAGGGGATCCCAACCTCCCCCCAGTGAGGACACCCCATCAAGTGTCTCTGGTTCTGCTGGTCCCCAACCCATCTGCACCAGCCACCTCTCAGCTCATTTCCACCCAGAGCTCCCCAAAACCTTTGGATTCTGCCCCTGGAAGTGTCCAAGTGTTTCCAGCACACAGGGTTTAATGGGCTCAAAGTACCATCTGCACATGTCCAAGCAGAAGGGGAGGAGAAGTGTCCTTCAAATGCAAAAGACCTGGCAAATATAAATAGAAGAGCTAAAAAAAAAATATAAGACATGGGAAAAGAAGTGGAAAGGGAAGAATAAAGGAGGTTGCACCAGCCTCAGAGATAACCCAGGGACATTTTTTTAACACAAGAACTCCATTTTCAGTCACAGATGGGACTTTTTCCCTCTTAATCGCTTTCCCAACAGCAAACCATGAAGTCACAATAACCCAACTCACTACAGGACAAAGCAATTGCAAGTCCTTTCTCTCCTGGATGATTGCCAAATCAAACTCTCCTAGATACAGGGGGAATAAAAAAAAAAATAACACTACAACAGGTCTCCCAAAGGGAAAACAGGACGAGCGTGAAGGATAGGAAGGGAAATTGGAAGGGAAGCTCTGCTTGACTTCAGGATGAACTTGTGCACTGACTAACCAATCAGCTGTGGCTGCCTGGGGAAGTTTGCAGAAAAACCTCCCATTTTTGTCATCACCAGAGGCTCCAGCCCCGATAAATAACCAGTTGGAAGCTTTGTGAGCGCTGCCATGCAATAGAAATCATGGAAGGCAATGCAGCCCCCAAGAGAAACCATAATAGCTGGGCTTTCACAGACTGCTTGGGAGGTTTGTACAGGGAAGGGGTCCCTTATCTCTAGCACAGGGAACACCAGGAGTTTTCACAAGGATTTCAAGGGGATTGGGATATTTGCTGGTTATTTTGAAACAGAGCTGCTTACGCTGCCTGATACAGGAGAAAAACACGAAAGAAGCCAGAGCAGAGGAAAAAAATACGCAAAATCTGTGGTAGTTCGTGGAAAGGCACCAGGACATGGAGCTGGAAGGGATCAATGCCTTGTCCAGAAAGCCCTGGGATAAAGCATTTAAGCTGTTTGGGGCCTGCTTTCCACAGAGCTCTGTGCTCAGCTGGCCTGTGAGTGCTGCAGCAATCTCACCCACACTGAGCAATGCCCAGGGCTCCCCCCAGCCTGTGCATGAGTGGCTGTGATTGCCCTTTAGGGATGGCAAAACACAGACAAAGAACAAAAGCAAAGGCTAGGGGCGGGAAAAAGTGAGGCTGACCTGATGCTGGGCTGCCAGAGGGGAAACCCCGAGCAGGACTTCCCTTCCTAGTTAAGGGAAACCCCCCCCGGGAGTAAAGGCTGAACTCTGCTATTTCTCTCTGCCACCTGTTTTTCACGAAGTTCTTTTGTCTTCAGAGCCTCCAGGCATCAGTCAAAGCCCCTCCAGGCTCGGGGTAACCCAGGAGGGGCAAGTTTGGGTGCTGGGGGCAAGGCTTGCGGGTGAGGTGCTGTGCTGGGAGCCAGAGGCAGTGGGGTGTCTGCAGCTCCTGCTGCTGAGGGGAGATAAAATCCCCATTATGCAGGAGAAGAAATTGTGTTCTGCTGGGTTGTGTAGATGCCTGAGTGTTGGTATGCATGGTTCAAGCTCCCTGAGAAACTGTACCTGGTGGGAAAATCCTACGGGGTGCAATGGCAATGCAGCTAATGGAGCTACCCCGAAACCTGCAGGATGTAATAGCTCAGGTTTTAACCACCCAGTGCAGGTTTTCTCATGGCAGGGAGAATTATTCTTGCCCTTTCATAGAGCATGATCCACAAAAACCTGCAAGAAAGCCATTTCCTATTAAGCTCTATTGCTTTCAAGGGGGTTAAAAAAAAAAGGCCAGGAAACATAACTCAAGATACATTTCCCAAAGTTATGGTTTCTTCCTAATTCTTAGTTTAAATAAGGATTTGAGAGTTGGACTCTCCACTCTTGGCATCCATGGCTGTCTAGTTTGGAACAGAAATCAGGTATGTCACAGCCAAGGAGCTCCTGGCTCTCCCTGGGACCCAGCTTTGGGCTGAACTCAAATGTACAGGGTTTGCAGTCCAGGATTTCCCAGACAAACTAACAGAAGGGTTTTCACAGCCACTGCTGTGGTGTCCAAGTAGTGAGAGATACAATTTTTTTTACAAAACACCCGGTCAGTAAGAAATGGGCAAAAATTTACTGGTACCCCTGACAAAAAAGGGAGTCAAACCAGCCCCTAGGATTAAAGGCTTGGAGGGGAAGAGAAAGGGGGTTCTCTGATCCAGAGAGGAGCCCTGCAGAGAACGGGCTGCCTTGTCCAGGTCCTGCAGCTTCACAGGTCCCCTCACAGGGGGCACAGTGTGATGGCACATGTGGGGCACACCTGGCTATTGGGTTTGATATCTCTGGCTTTGGAGTTGCTTGATCAGATTTAAACTGAGCAGCCACCTCAGTCACCCCCCACACAGACCCCTCCAAGGGACGATCCTTGGCAGCCTCCTCACTTAGGAGCATAGAACAGATGCTGCAGCAACATCCTGGCACCCTCCCACCATCAGCCAGACCCCCCTACAGCCCCAAGCAGAGCTGTCAGGGGTGCAGGTGATGGGTCTGAGATGAATGGAGACACCACATAAGCTGGTTTTGGTGCAGTCGAGGCATCCTTGCTGCCCTTGGCCACCCTCAGAGATGTGATTCTCCCCCTCCTATTGCAGACCCAGTGACCCAGGGACTGCGGAGCTCCTGTCACCACCTGGATGTACCCTGTGCACAGCTGGGGAAGAGGGTGTCCTCTCCAGAGCCTGCTGATGAGCCCAGGGCCCTGACATCATTTCCCATGGCAGACAAACAGCAGGAGTGGAGTCATGAGCTGTTCCACCTGGGCATCAGCCCAGGCTGAGTCAGCCTTCGGGCAGCAGCAGCGGCTCTGACGTTTCACCGTCAGGGCTGGGTCTAAAAATAAAATTAAAAAGGAGAAAGGTATTCTTAGCCTCAAGTCTGTCCCAGAGCCCCCTCCCAGGGGACCCTGGGACTGAGGGGAGAGGAGATGGCAAAGCCCAGGAGGTTGGAAGCACAGCTCTAGACATGCTGGGTGTGCAGCTGCAGCAGCACCTGCCTCCCACAGCAGAGAGGGAGCTCCCACTGCTGCCATTCAGGGAGGAAAGAAAAACGAAGCAAAGGAAGCACCCAAAAGGCCATGCCAAGCCCCAGGTAGCTGGTGCATAAGGCTGTGACCACGACACTGTAAATCCTCCCCCACATCCCTCGGCTTCTGTGCTGGCAATGCCTCCTCTCAGGCTCGGTGGCACTCTCCAGGGCAGTACATTTGGTAATTTATTCTCCCCGGGCAAGCTCGGCTCACAGGCAGCATCTGGCTCTCTGCAAAGGTCACTCTGCTCTCTTGGCATCAGCCCTCCAGCCAGGTTTGGCAGCAGGGCAGCAAGGCCCACCAAAATTTGGCTTTGTAGCAAGTTCTCCTCCCTCCCCTTTAGTGCAAACCGAGGAAACCAAGTCACACTGAAACATGGCTTGAGAGATTTCCTCTAAAATAAACATTCAGGCTTCAGGGCCATTTTTCAACTAAAGCCAAACAAAAAGTTTAACTACATACAAGTTCTGTGAGCTGTTTTGATACGCCTCAATTTGCCTTCAACCAACTAACACATCACTCCAGCAGGCAGAGCTGGACCAGAGCCAGGAGCTGGCATGGTGCCCACAGGATGCTCCACTGCCACTGACAGCACTCACAGGGCTCACAGCCCTGCTGCTCAGAGCACATTTGCTCCCTCAGTGTCCTACCTTGTCCCAGGTGCCATTTTTCTGTGTGTTTGGCAATATGGGATGGTCCCTTCCAGCAGCCATGGCGCTGCCTCCCAGCCCCAGGAAGCAGGGACTTCCACAACTGATACACTTTTATGGCCATTTAAGATTTAAGTTCCTGCTGCCACAGCAAATAAAAAAAAATTAATTTTTAATGTGCCAAGGCAGGCTGACATGAAATGCAGGCAAGTTTCCATCACTTAACCCCCCCCCCCCAAAAAAAAAACCCCACCTTTGACCAGATATAAGGAAGACTTTTTTATTTACAATAAGGGTGGTGAGGCACAGGCTGCCCAGAGTAGCTGTGGCTGCTCCATCCCTGGAAACACTCAAGGTCAGGCCTGGATTAGATGAGCTTTAAGGTCCCTTTGGCATCCACAGTTTTTACTTCAACATTTTGGGCTCTTCAAACTAGCAAAACCCCTTATTTCTAAACTTAGCTCAACATGAATTTGCATTTTGCTGTGGTGGAAAGTGCTGGGTGAGGAGACCACGAGCACATCTGCTATGGGATGGATGGGCCCACCACGGGTCCAATGTTGAAGCCCTTTTAGATAACAAGGCATCATCTCTCCCATGTCTCTACAACCTTCCTGCATCTCACACAGCCATAGATCAGCTTCCAGGCTATTTCAGCACTGGATTCATACCCCCAAAGCCTCAGGTCACACCTACTCCAGTGCTCCATGGGAATTCAAAGGTCACTGGAGTGCTTTTTGAAAAATAGCACTTAAGCTCCTTGGAAAGGCAGGTGCTTCAGTGGGGGCTCTAGCAGGTTTATAATCATGTACAGAAACATTATCCTGTGATTTAAGCATAGTGAAAATGCAAAACATGATATCCAGCAAGGAAAAACAGAGTTTTGTTGAGCTGCTGACTGAGTTTTAGATCAGGAGAGGGAGCATGGCAGCTCAGGGGAAGCAGTTCCCTGTTCTCAGTGTCCAGAAGCTTCTCCCCATCCAGATGCACTGCTTCCAGTTGGAACAAGATCCCCCTCCCGACTTTAACAGCCACACTCATCATTTCCCAGGGCAATAAACCAGGCACAACACCCAGAAGAAGCCCTAGGGCATGAGGATTGTGTTTGCTGAATTTGCTCAGGGCAGAAGTTTCCAGTATCTCCAGCAACCCCATCCCTGTCGCCTCTTGACAGCTGCTCCTCCTGAGTTTGGCCAACACAAAGCATCTCAGTGCATTCAGCTGTTCCTCTAAATTTTGGTTAGACCCTGCATGCTCCAAAGCACCCCTGTTTGGGGGGTAGGAGGGCTCTCAGGTGACCCAGGAGGGGCAGGAGAGCTGGCGACAGGCACTGGCAGGAACAGCTCAGAGGAGATATAAAAGCAGCTCAGAGGCAGAACACCAGCTGGGCACACCATGAAGTCCTGGCACGAACCAAGTCCCCTCAAAACCACTGATGGGGAAACATGGAGTGGAAGGACAGGTGACGTGATGAGACCTTCCCCCTTGAATCTTCTCCAAACATGTGACTTTCCTTGAGATGAACTGCTATGTCCCTTCTACCATCCCAGCTTTATGTAGGTCAGGGGTCCACCACGCACCAGAAAAATGGAACTCCTATAAATATGCTGGTATTTTATATAAATGTGAGATACAGGAGAGGGCACAGGGCACAGCATCGTGGGAAATGAGACAAGGCAGAAAATCAACACAAGCAGCACACCCGAATTCCAGAGCACAGGACCCAGGTCACAGAAGATTGATGCATTTCCTCCTCCACGACTCCCAGGAAGGCAGCAGGCCAGCAGCATGTGAATGCACACCCTGGAACAAGAGAGAAGTAGCACTACTGAGCACTTCTGCTCAGTAGCAGAGGCAAATTCCCACGGGCATCACACCAAACTTGGGATGTTCCTCTCAAAACCACCCAGCTCCCTTTCTTCTCCTTACCCACATCTCCTGCTTCTCCAGAGCATCGCAAAAACCACAGATCCTCTCCTCCTGCCCTGATCTCAGCTGAAATAAATGAGCACAGAAACCAGCAGAGCTCAAAGGAGTCGATCCACCAGCCCCATTAGCTGTGGCTGGTGCCGCCCCTCCAACCACCCATCTCACCTGCCAGAGCTGCAGCAGCTTCAGAAAGGAGAAGCACAGGGTGAAGAAGGTGGAATTTCAAAATAACTGTTAGCAATGCCTGGTGGTTTTTTTGGTTTTCTCCGGAGCAGTCGCGTGCCTGGTGGACTCGATCCGCTGCCAGGAAACATAATCATACAGGAAAATTGTTATAATGGCTTGCAATCAGAAAAATCTTCTGTTGGAACATCTTGTGGCACTGCACAAGCAGTAATGAGTGAAAGCCCCTCTGTGAGGCACACCAGGACACCAGCTGGCTTTAGGGTGTCCATCTACCTGGGCAGGAGAAGGTCAAGGATGAGAACAGGCAGTCCTGGCTCACTGCCTGCCCCTGCCCGTGTGGTTTTAGCCCCAGTGGCTTGGGCTGGGGAGGCAGTTTGTGATAAAAGCCCAGAAGCTGGCAGCAGAGCTCGTCATGTCCATGTGCTGCACAAACAGTAACAGGTTTCCACCCCCCCAAAACCCTTCAAAACTGAACACTGGACAAAAATACATGTGAAGCTGCTATTGATCTTCCAGCCAAGGCTTGTGTTGAAAGGACATTTTTTTCCGCTTGCTGCACTTATAAAAGAAGATGAGATATCAGAGACATCACAGCTCAGTTGTATCTCCTAGAGAACAGTCAAACACCACATTAGATGTGGGCAAAGCCAGCCAACATAGGAAGAGAACCCACCCAAATTTCAGCCCAGGCTGTAAAATTAATTGTTTTCCATAGTTGGGGCTGTCACCCACCCAGCCAAGCATGTCTGAGGGATCTCTCACCAGGCTTCTGTTTGCCTTTCTCACGAGCATTTTAATAGAATATTTTGGACTTTGGGCTATAAAAGTACTACACAGATAATCCCACTGAAGTAGGAGGACTTTGGATTCTTAAATATCTGTCTAGAGTGGAAAATCAGACTGGCATCACTGCACAGAAGTGAACTTCCACCAGCCCCTGGTACTACTCCTTAGGCTGCGATTTCAGCATGTCACAGGAAATGGCTCTTGCAGTTTGAAGCCGTTATCCCTTGTCCTGTCACTCTGTCCCTTGTCCAAAGCCCCTCTCCAGCTCTCTTGAGCCCCGTTAGGAACTGGAAGGTCCCTCTGGATGAAAACTCTGAACACTCTCCCACTCGTTCTGTTTCAGGCGTGTGGGAAGCAGTCCAAGTCCACCTTAATTAGCAGATTGAGTTTGCCTAATCTGACAGGACTGTGCCGCTCCCAGCAGGCATCAAGGGGCATTTGTTCCTCACTTCCTGCTGGAATAAGATGCAGCCAGTAATTCCTCAATTTCCAATCACTGCTCTACAACTCTGCAAGTATTTTTGGCTGTTTCCTGTCTTCCCACAGTGCTGCAGTTGCTGCCCAAGCGGTCTCGTTTCCCAGTTCAGCAAGCCCTGCTCAGATGGCCACAGCATGTTATCCATCATTATTTATCTATAGCTCTGATCAGAAGTGAAGGGGGGCAGCAAAGGTAGGGCAAGGAAGCGTGTTTCAACTGAGCCTGGTTAATTTTGGCTTAGGAATTACAAGTCAGTCAGGAATAGGAGGTGCTGAGCCAGCCTTCTGGGACACTGGGGACCACAGGAGTCAATCCTAAGAGTCAATTCAAAGTCAATCCAAAGGAGTCAATTCAAAGATGAATTTTGACCTGTTCATGAAAGGGGTTAGATCAGATCACTGTCACAGGACTGAAGGTGTCTCCTTCATCCTGAGCCTTACATCTCCATGCAGTTCTTCAGCATAAAAACAGCCTTAAAACTGATTTGATGTGCTTGCCTGTGAGTTGTCTAACCCCAACACTAACAATACTAGTGGGAGAACTAAAGAGAGCAGAACCAAGCTCCCACTTACAAAACATGGCAAAGCAGTGGGCTGGCTTCCAAGCTTCCACACTCCACACCGGCTCCAGGCTCAGTGAAATTACCTACACCTTTACATCCACTCCTTAATGAGGTACTTGCCTCAGTAGGGCAATAAAACCCCAACCTGACTCAGATCTTCAGCTGGTACGAGCCCACGTTGACTAGAGCTGTTTTCCCTTCTTGTCCATCTCTGCAGTAAAAGCACTGAGGCTACTTGCAGTTCTTCCACAGGGGTGTAAAATGGGGAGAGAGATGGCTCTCCCCACTTACCTTCACTGACACGGTAGTCCCGGTTTTCCTCACAAGTCCAACTGAAGCAAATCTGTTTTTAACCAGCTGGCTCCAGTCGAAGCCTTCAAGGCCTTGCAATAAAAATGACTAAGGAGTGTTATCTCTGGCGTGCCTTGATTAAAGCCCTTTTACGTTCCTCCCGTGGCACCGGCGGGTCCGTGCAGGCTCCCAGCCAGCTCCTCAGCCCCAGACGTGCCCGTGGAGGCCATGCCAGCTGGCAGGAAAGCATAACCTAAGGAAATTTGGGATTTGGATTGCACCCCCCACCCCCCAGCATGACTTACTGTCCCATCCTAAAAGCCCAGACCAGCTCTGTCCTACACCTGTGAGCCCCCCTCGCTACCTGGGGCCGGACAGGTTAGGAGGTCTTTGAGTCACCAGGGTCTCCAAGGCTCAGGGGTGGTCACAGTCCTCCTCTCTCCTCCCCTATCCCCCCCTTGCCCTTCTTCAGGAGCCAAAAAACGGAGAGAGGCAAGAGGATATTTCTCCCCCCCCATTTTTTGGCTTCCTAGAGAGATCCACTTTCAGCTCCCATTTTCCCACCCCCGTGCCTTGAGAGGTCAGAAGAGGTGGGGTTGCCCTGCTGTGATGGCTGTTAGGGTCAAAAAGGGATGGAAAACTGGGAATGGAAAGTGATGGGAACACTTTGGGCTGTTGTAACAGCAGCATGGGACTGCAAAGGATAATCTTTGCTCTAGCACTTGCAGGGATAACCAGGGGTGATGTAGCTGGTCACCTCCAAGGTCCCATCTTTCCTGTGGAAGCCCCCATGGGCTCTTTGGGAAGCATGCTTGAAACCAAAAAAAAAAGAGATTTTAGGGGAGGGATGAGGGATTTGGTCCTGGGATGAGGAAGCCACATCTCCAGCCTCGGGCTGGACCAGGTCTGGCAGGCAGGTCAGGGAGCAGCATCCTGGTGTGGGGAATGCTGGTACCCATGTGCAGACCCAGAGCTGTACATCCCTTCTCATCCACATGTCCATGGCACGTGTTAATCTCAGGAGAATTCCTAAACCCTGCACCCCCAGCGCATCCCTGTCCTCCTGCCGTGCCTGGGAACACACACACACACGGGTGGCTCATCAGCAGCGAGAAAAGCCCCAGATTAACCTATCTGACACAGCAGAGCCTGTCTCACTGCCTGGAAGGAGGAATCCATCCAGGATGTGTCAAACCCAGCCCGGCTGCCGGGGTTGGGAAAAAGCGGTTATTACTGCAAACTCTGTATACATTATTTATCAAATGAAGTCTCTGCAGCAGGACCACGATTCATTTCTCTGCTCTGGCTTCCTCGTGCTCTCTCTGGATGTCTTTTCAATGGGACATGACAGCAAATCTTTGCAGGCTCCTTGAGGTCACCGGCCCAAGGTTATTCCCCTCTTCAGGAGCAACTGCAGGTCCCCAAAAGTGACCCGGGACAAGCTTTGCCCAAGAAAAAAAATCACCCTCTAGCAACAGCCAGCTCCACCTTGGCAGCTTTGCTCCAGCCTCAAATCTGTTCCGCAAGTATCTGCTGCTGCTCTGAATATTCCAGGGAAATTACAATGGGAAGGCAAGTAGAAAATACCAATTATTGGAGAGTTCAAACAGCGCAAACACTGCTACTACCTGCCAGGTTGCATATGCGTGTTAATCAGCCGTAACGTGCTGTTTAGTTTGAGCAATATATTAGAAAAGAAGCAAAATCTGATTTTTTTTTTTTCCAGTATGGGGGGTTATAAAGCAGGTGGGGGAAAGCCGCAGCACGCACAGCCCTGATCACATCAGCTCTGCTTCGTCTCTGTGGTGTAAAATTACACATCTGGGGGGGAAAATTAATGCAAAAACTCACCGGATGAGGGTTTCTTTTCCACGCCCCCCAGCTCCGTGTCAGGGTGTAAATGATGGGGCGAACCAAAAAGCGAGTCAAAACCACTCTGCTCATTTGACTTCGGCAGCTGGTTCTGCTTTTACAGGAAGCGAACTGAGTTCCCGAGCGCTTCTGCTCAGGGTTCCCAGGGAAGAAATGCCGCAATATACTAATTGTGGCTGGAAAAAAGCCAGGATAATAGCAGCGATTTCCCTCTGCTGGTCCGCAGCACTGCCACCCGTTTAAACGTGGTTGGGGTGATGACATGGGGTGACAGAGGTTAAAGTGCCTCCAGCTTCTTCATTGTCCCCTTCCTCCTCTTCGTCAGGCCACGTGCTCCGTGTGTGCTGGGGGTGATGGGAGGCAGCATTCTGGTGGTGGAGCACCCCAGGCTGGGCTGTTTGCATCCTCTTCGGCTGGGCCCCGAGGAGGTCCGGGCTGACTCGCTGACTCTAATGCAACGTGACAGCCGAGCACCAGCCAGGCGAGCACCAGGACCTGCTGCCGGCACCCGGGCTGAGTGCTGGGAGCAAACGGGGAAAAAAAGCCTCGTGCCCAGGGCTGAGAGTGATCCTGATCCCGATCCCAATCCTGATCCCTCCGGCTGGGGGTTCACAGCGGGATTGGGGTGGGATGGGTGAACCGTGGAGGGCAGGAGGATCAGTGGATATGACACTGAGCGCTCCTGCCTTATCCTGGCGTCCACCGACAGACAGACACAGGGATGACGCTGAGGGGAGAACAGGAAGGTGTGATAAAGTCGTGGCTGCTGGGGAGGGAGAAGAAGGGAGGTTAGTGCACCAGGACAGCAGCACTGCTGCAATACTGTGTTAGCAGAGTCCACACCGTGCAGTCCTACCTTACCCTTCAAAATTAATTATCGGTGCCCCTGCTGAAGATAAAACTGAAATCATATTTATTTTTGTGCTTACATTCTAGTTGCCATGTAATTAAGTGCTACCACGTAATTAAAGAGGATTTAGAGGGTATTTATGCCCTGCTATGCTCCATAATTACAGTTAATTTCTCCTTTACGGCTCCTGAGCATCTCAGGTGGAGCTCTGGGAGCCACCGGGGCAGGTAGAGTGGCCATCACGGGGCTTGGAAACACAGTGCAGAGCTTTAGCACTGAAGGGCAGCATCTTGGAAAGGTCTGGCCCCATCCCAAAATCTTTCTTTAGAAATTTAATCCTTCCCCAGGCACAGGGGAGGAGCGACGCCCCAGGAGCATGGTTATGGGCGAAGGGGGTTACCAGTGAGACCGGCAGCAGGAACTATCCCAGCCTCTGCCCCCAGCTCTCCCTGGTAAAACTGCTCCAACTCCCAGAGACACCACGGAAGGATGAAATAAACCCTTCTGCAACACACAGGCCTGCTGAGGGGGGGATTTATTTCATAGCTGAGTGTGAATAAATACACGGTGTGAAGTGCAGGATGTGATGACTTTTCAGGGGCTGGGAGTCCCGGAGGACAGGGCTGTGCTGGCACCAGGGCAGTCGAGGCCATCTCCAACAGACATCAAATCTCAGTGCTTAAGGGGCCAGGCTACCAAATACTCACCTGCCACAACACAGCTCAGTTTTAGCAGCCAGAAACTGCCATTAGGAGCTGGGAGTTCAGGCATCACCGGATCAGGGTGTCACATATGGACCCAGAAGGGAGCAGGATACCCTCCTCCAGGACACTGAACACCATGGGCCTTTATACTGGCATTAGAGGACGGAGGGAAGTGTCTGAACATGAGCTGTGATGTGCTGCACCATGGGCTTGCAGAGCACTGGGGCCAGAGAGGTACAGGCAGCAGCCAGGCCGTGCCCCAGCTCACTGCTCATGGCTTGCACCCCACCTTGGCTTTCAGTGCATAAATAGGTGCCCACCTCTGCAAGCCCGTGAATTTCGCAGTAAGCACGTGGGGTTTTGTGACGCGTGGTTGAGCGCCGTTGCTTTGTAGGGGGAGCTGATGACGTGCCTGTAAATATATATATATATATTTAAATGCAGACAGTCAGCACCACAGTTTGCTCAGTAAAACGCTGGGATGGGCTCTGATAAGAGCTGGCACCCTTGCTAATATGAGACTTAACCCAGTGATTGCCAGGCTTTACAGGGGAGTGGGTGGGAGGCAGCAGCTGAATGAGGTGACATGAAGCAAGACACGCCAGATCCAGGCTTTACCTGTTAATGGGAAAATTAAAGGAGATTCCCCCAAAACCTTTGTGCTAAGCTGCTGCCTGCTTTCCTGTGGGAGTTTATAGAGGCTATTGATACATTCCATGGCAATGCAATAAAACAATATGTAATAAAAGCAAGACAGAACGTAGGCTGCAATGACAGAGGCATGTGTGAATTATTAAGCTGGCAGCAGTCACAGTCAGTGAGGGAACTATAGATTTCTTCCTCCACATATAGTCAGGGAACACTGGTAAAAGCATCAGAGTATTTCATCCTTAAACATGTAATTAGTCAGCAGGGTGAAAATCACTCCCTCTCCAAAGGCTGCTTGGTGACAGCATGGAATGACTCAGTTGTTTCCCCGGCACGGTGCAGGTGTCCCTGTTGGTCCTCAGCTCTGGCCCCGTGAGTCCACAGGGTCTGGCCTTCAAGTAACCAGTGTTATGGGGGATGCTTTGCTCCTCTAAGCCTTCCCTCTCCTTTAATTCCCCCCAAATCCTGCAACAGGCTGTGTTTAGAGGAGTGATTGCAGCTAAGCAGGGGGTGCAGAAGGAGTGGATCAGAGAGAGGGCTCTATTTCCTTGCACATAGCAAGGACCTTCACTCTGCCATGAAGCCCGGGGAACTGCTGCAACGAAAACCTTTCCAAACAGATAAACTACACATCAGCAGATCAGCAATAACTGGGAGCCAGTGCTTTTTCCCCTCAGAAAGCTGCAGGAGGGGTCTGCAGGACACGCTGCATCTCTGCATCTGCTCAGGAGGGTCCTACCGGTGCAGACCAGTCTCATGACACCAAATTCACAGCAGTTCCAAGCTGCTGAGGAGCTGACCCAATTATTTCCGCTATTTCTCCATTCATTGCTGATGCAATGCAAATTCTTCCCAGTGAGATGGGAAAAATCACAAGAGTTTCTTGCTGAATCACAAAGCAAAGCAAAAAGCATGGCATGCACCGTAGAATCCTGGAATCCTTCAGGTTGGAAAAGACCTCAGAGATCGAGGTCTAACCATTCCCCCAGCACTGCCATGCTCACCACTAAACCATGGCCCCGAGGTGCCACATCTACATATTTTTTTTAAATCCCTCCAGGGATGGGGACTCACCACTTCCCTGGGTGCCAGCGCTTGAGAACACGGGCACATCCCCACCTGCCGTGGCTGGAGGGCTGTGGCACCCAGGAGCCATTTCAACACTGATCGTGCCGGGTGTTAGCAAGTACCTGCCTGCTCCTGCCGTGCCGAGGACTCGAGCAGCAAACCCCATTTCTTGATGGTTCGTTGGTCAGCATCAAGGAGGAGAGCAGGCCTGAACTCCAAATGGATCTGATTGTCCGGTCTGTCATCTGCATCAAAAAGCAGGGCTTGGGGTTTATCTGGTGTTCAGAAAAACAGAATGCAATTAATGCATATAAATAGGTGTATATACACGTGCATCTCTATGTGCTCTGGGCAGACTAAAAGGTTTCTCACCCAAAACAAAACGTTCACTTCATTTTCACATCTTCAGTGACTTCAAAAACATTTTAATACACAATATATCTGGCTGAAGAAACAAATGTTTTCATTTTTCAAGCATCTTCCCAGGAAGAATTGGGCTTTTTTTTTTTTTTTTTTTTTTTTACCCAAAGCAGTTGACCAAAACTGGCATGAAAGCAGAAATATTGTTGGGCCATCCAAATATTAAATTTTCCCCGGAAAAATGCCAGAGATAACACCACTGCCGTGATCCCACTGTGCAGATCTGATGTCTCTGCACCCACCCTGCAGCAGCCCCTGGGGCTCAGTTTGCAGTTGCTCCCTTCCTTTTGGTAAGTCATAAAGAAGGGGCTGCAGATGCTGCTGGGGGACGTGGTGCTGCATTTTGGGGAGATTTTGCCCTTCCCCCAAACTGCTGCCACACCATTAATGACTTTCTCAGCACAGCTGCTCCAAGCATCACCACACACAGGTTCCCTTTTGCATTCCCAGCACTGAGCTGCTCACACAGATACAGCCCATCAGCAAAATGTAAAAATAGCTGAAAATATATAATTAGGGTGGATGCACTGTGGACTTAATAGGGTTTTTCTGTTTCTTCCTTTGCTGGCCCATTAGACACAAATCCTGGATGGAGGGAGGCCACTGGGGAGGGAAAGGGAGCGCTTTGCTGTGGTATGTGCTTGGCAAAACCCTCAAATATTTTCCTCAGTTTTATATTGTCTGTGTTTTTTATTGAGCACCACACAGAAATTGCAGCAGATTGATTCTTTCACAGCTCCCCAAAGTTGAAATGCTTTGGAGCCGAAAGCTCAATGCCTGCCAAACTTCATAATTAACTGTAATAACTCTTTAATTTGAACTTTAATTCAAACACCCATGTTTCTAGGGGACTGGAGGGGGAAAAAAAAAATAAAGCAAAGCAAACCAAGTGTAACCAGTTCTGGTAAAATAAAGCAGCAGCCAGAAGCTTGTGCTGTGCCAGAGGTAACTGGAGGTCAACTGTCCTATCCTGGGTTGAAACGACCACAGAAATTGGCCTCTTTTCATCATATGAGGAGGGAGAAAAAAAATATATAGTTCTGGATCTATTCACTCAGTCAAGGGTTTCTAATGGTCCTGTTGCTGCAGCGTGAGCCGGACTGGGAAGCGCCAGGAGCATGTGAAAACGGGGAGCCCAAAGGAGGGTTGTTCATGCAACTTCTCTGCTCGGGCAGACGAGCCCCGAGCTGTCAGACCGTGCACAGCTCTGCCAGCCAAACCCCTGCACTGACCCACCTTGGCTGAGCTCAGCACGGTGGCTCCGTCGGGGAAAAGCAAATCGTTGACAGGAGGAGCAGGAGAAGGAGCAGGACCAGACAGGGAATGGAGATTACAGACCCTGGGAATGCATCCACAAATTCAGCAGGGCTTCAGAGCTGTCAGCCCAAGCCTCCGTGAAGAAGCTGAGGATCAATAGGGATATATGGCTGAAATGGTCTCCTCCAGGCTGAACGACACCAAGGAGCACCCACCTGCCCTGCAGGACCTGTGGATTCAGCCTGGTTTGAGGCGGAGTCAGCCCGATCCGTGGTGACTTCTCACCATTTCACAACAAAGAGCCCGGCCACTAAGGCACTAAGCCTGATCCAGCACCTCATCAGTGCAGGATTACTTTTTCTTTCCTTTTCCTTTTCATTCCTTGAACCTTTTTCTAATAACAATAATTAAAAAAGAGAAAGCTCCCTAGCATCATACCACAGGGCTGCCACCTTTCCCACAGCTTCACGCCCCCACCCCGAGGGGCTGGAGGGGGGTGCCGGGACTCGCCTCTCAGAGCCGAGAGCTGGGCGGCTGTGATGGATGTACCGACAAGGAGACTCAGATCAATGAGCCTGCCAGCCCCTACCAGCAGATGAACGGCTTTCGCTCTGTGGGTACAGAGTCGTTAACTACCCAACCCGATCGCTGTCATTAACGAGCAATCTCCGCCGTGTATCTGCTCGGCTCTGCTTTATTTACCGACCTGTCTCCCGCTCCCTCCTTCCTGCATCCACACAGGGCCCTTCTCCCCCCATCCAGTTGTGCTCGCAGACAGGCTCTGGTGTCTCTGTTGAGCCAGGCTGGATCCTGGAGAGCGGGGAGGGGGAAGATTTCACCTCCCCCCCCCGTCTAAACTGCTCCTGTAATGCCGCAAGGAGTCTTGCTTTGAAGCTCTGGCCCGGCTCGGCACAGCTGGCTCATGGCCACAATTACTTCCAGTGCGAGCACACACAAAAAGCCGAGTGAGAGGCCGAGGAGTGGGTAGTCGGCTTGGAACGAGTCAATCAGAGGCAGCCGGCGCTAATTAGTCCCTGTGCCGTTCCCTGTCACAGCCCCCCCCATTACGCAGGGACAAGAAGTCTCTCGGCGGGTCAGCCAGGGCCACCCGGGAGCCACTGGAGAGCCCAGAGGGCAGGGGAGGATTTGAGGGAGTCACAGTCTGAGAGTGCAGCCCTAAATTGCCACTTACGGAGCACTGATCCCACCTCTTTCACTCCTTCCCATTGTCATGTCCGGTGCCCTCCTCCTTGCTGTCTTCTACCACAGCCATTCCACTGCAGAGTTATTTCCATTTTGCTTGATTTTCCTAAAACTAGGGGGAAAAAAAAAAAGAGAGAGAGCCTACCAAAGGAGTCCCAAGTGCCTGATCACGAGAACCAGGTATTAAGCAGGGAGCCAAGAAGAAAAGTGCAGCAGAAACATTGCAGTAATATGGGATGATAACCCTGCAAGTGCTGGGAGGTGGCTGAATAGTGAAATTTTCTGGAGCACTGTGGTATTGTAGAAGAGAAACCAGCACGCAAATATTTTCATTCAGCAGCAGGGGAAGCGAGAAGGCAGGGCTGTTCCCTGGGGAGCCAGCGAGCAGCTACAGATCAGGAGAGCCATTAGAAGTAAGGGATGGCAATTGCTCAAGATTATGGCACTGGCAGATAACTGGCAAAGTCAGACCGTGGTGAGTGGCCTTGAGCAGAGTATTTGGTGCTTTGTTAGTACCAGATTAACCATTCCCTAAATCAAAAAGTAATAGCAGCAAAAATCTGTCTTTGCCACTGTTCAAGGACTATGACAGGGTCTCTGCCCCAGCCATGGGTTCCATGGGTTGATTTAGGCTCCACCAAAGCCAGCAGGACTGTGTGGGGGTTGAGTGAGCCCCACATGTGCCTGGACAACTTCCCAGGAGGACATACCTCTCTGTGCTGAGCAAGAGTTTCAGGGCTAACACCAACCACGCTCTTTTTCTTCTGTGTCCCCAGGTCCTCCCCGCTCTCAGCTGACCAAGGCTGGCTTAGAAGACTGTTCCCTCTCCCAGGAAAATGGGGACTGATAGTGAAAACCCAGTCCTGAGGAATGTGCTCATCAGCTTCAGCTTGCTCCTGCTGGGCACTGTCCTCAAGCCTTTTGAGTGCCGGCTGGAGGCGACGACAGAGCCGGCCGAGAGGACGGCGATGGATGAGGGGGGCGGCCTTGCCAACTGCAGCCCACCCATCAAAGAGCAGCCCATGGTCTTCCACCACATCTACAACATCAACATCCCGCTGGACAGCTGCTGCTCATCCATGTTCAAGTCTTCGGGCGAGGAGGTGAGTTCAGAAGACGAGCGGCTGGCGGAGTACACGGAGCAGACCTCCGACACCGAGAGCCAGGTCACCTTCACCCACAGGATAAACATGCCCAAGCAGGCCTGCAAGTGCTCCACCTCCCTCCCGTCCCTGCAGGAGCTGCTGAGCAGGATTGAGATGCTGGAGAGGGAGGTCTCCATCCTCCGGGACCAATGCACCTCCAATTGCTGCCAAGAAAATGCAGCCACAGGTAGTAACGACATCCCGTTCGCTCGTGCTGGGGACTGAGGGCTCGAGCGAAAGGCAGGAGAGAGAAATACAAAACCTTTGTGGTGCCACTCAGAGTGCTGATGGAGGTTCACCCATGATGGGGCTCTGCTTTAGTGGAGAAGCTTGGCTCAGGTCCTGTAGGGCAGGAAAACCCCTGGGAGGGATTTGGTCACTTGGGTTTGGATGCCCTGCTCGCTGCGTAAGAGCCAAAGCTGAAGTGCAGGATGGATAAAACTGCAGCTGGGGAGGTGTGAGCAGGGGGGATTTCCCAGCCCTGCAGTCCCTCAGACGCTGTTAGACATCAGCCACTGCTTGTGGGACAGGGAGCCGAGACAGAGCCGCTGCTCTTCCAAGCTGTCCCTGGGCTGAAGGCAGCACCATGGGAGCTGGCAATAAACCCCTTCATCTTCTCTGTAGGAGGAGTGATTGCATCTGAAAAAAAAAAGTAATAAAAAATACAAGGAAGAGCTCCTGTTGCCGTGAAAGATGCAAACAAAACCTATAAAAAAGGTACAAAACCATCAACAGGATAATTCACCTGAGTAAAAATATGTGCTTCTGTGAAGCTCTCCAAGAGCCCCCATCAGAGTCAAAGACATCCCCTTGTTTCACCTAAGCTGCCCTTCAGGGCCAGGGAAGCAGCATGGAGCTGAAATGAGATGGGTTAGGAAAGGTTTGGGCTGGAAGCTGCATTTCCATGGCACAGGAGTCAGCATGCTGACAGTTCTCCTTATGTCTTGAGGAAGAGGGGCTGTCCCTAAGGCCATCCATCCCAAATGCAGCACAGCCCTGCTTGTGGCTCTGATGTATCAGGGAAGAAAACACCAAACGGGGACAAACAGGCAAGGCATCTTTCCAGGGGGAAAACTGCTTCTCACACCAAGAACAACAGGGAGGATGAAAAATTTTAAAGTAACCCTTTTCTCCCCGATGCCTACTGGTTTGCGGTTTGTTTTTTGTTTTTGTTTTTTTTTTTAAGTTTTGCAGCTATTAGTGTGACTTTTCTGGTGGTACCCCAATTCCTCTATGGGTGGAATAAGACATTAAGATAAAATGGGTGCAGCCCACACTCAGGTTAACAGAGTTGGACCAAGGGTGTGTGGGCTGGGGAGGGAGAAACCACTGGCTGCACTGGAGATTCCAGCCCCAGCCACCCCTGCAGGGTGGCTGGGGCTGGAATCTCCACTGCAGCCAGTGGAACTCAGTGCATTCCCAGCTCTGGGTTCAGCTCTCATCCCCCCTCAAGGTGAAAGTCAGCAGCTGCATGAACAATTAAACCAGAAAACACCGGTGTGTGCAAAGCGAGGGTTAAAATCACGTAGGAAATGCTGTGGGGAAAACCCGTTTTTCCGGAATTCATTTGAAACTCTGATGGGCCTATTTGGGTTAACTCGCAAACCCGGCAGACAGTCCCATTAAACATTCATCGGGCTCGGTGGAGTCTCCGCTCCCGTCGCAGATGCCGAGCTAAAACCGGAGTAATTTCATTTACTTTCACCGGGAGTTGCTTTCAATTCACTGCCCTGCAAAGGAGATCAGGATCCCTACCCCACCGCCCGAGGCATTTCCCTGAGGAAAATTCCTCTTTCCTCCAGCACAGCTTACTTACAAGCATCCTCTCTCCTCTTGATCACTTAACTCGAGGCTGAGATCTGAGGAGATGCTGATTGGCATTCCCAGTATCGGCAGTCTGGATGGGAACTGTTCCTGCAAAGTAACCCAAAGGGGGTCTGTGTGGCACAGCATGTGACTGAGCCCCTTATAAAAGTGCAATCTGCTCACCCCCCTCGTAGGAGCTGCTTGGACAGGTCAGCTAGGATGGAAAATTGGTATGGGGGACAAAGAGTCCTGGGGCTTGGGGTTTTTTCCTGATGCAGAGGTTTCCCATGGGTTGGAGGAATCCCAGAAGGGTTTCTGTTCTTCCTTGGTTCGCTTAAGGAAGAAAAGCAGTAAAAATCAGCACGGAAAAATTAGCCTGGCTGGGACAAACCCTAAGTTGGAGCATTGGGTCCCTGTTTCGTGGGAAAACAGGAGCATTGGCAATATCAGTGGCTGGTGCCTTGGTCCCCGTGCATCCCTCCTCACCCCAGAGCATCCTGTGCAAGGCTGCCAGGTTAGGAGGGGGCGTTAGAGGTGGTGGCCATGGTGTCCCTGTGATTTCCCTGCTTTCCCACAACCCCAGCATGCCCAAACCCCTGAAACTTTGTGCAAAGCCATCAGCTCTGTCTTAATCAGGCTCACCAGGAGAGGGATGATGTCTTTGGGCACGTATCTGCTTCTCATAGGAGAGAGGATGAGCAGACCAGGATCTCTTGCCTGTAAAAAAGCAGAGATGAGACCAGAGGAGCCATGGCTGGTGCAGAGGTTTTCACCAGGGAAGGTTTTTTTCCAGTAAGAGGGTTAGGGATGTTGCTATCAACTAAGCGCTGAGTCGAAGAGAAACCAAAGGGAGCACTCGCATCCCAACAAGGCTGATGGCACCCATAGTGAAGGAGGCCACTGCTCCCAAGGGAAGATAACCTCCTGGAGATCCACCCAAACCCCACCATGACCCCGTATCACCAATTCTGCCCCTTCCAGCCCCGCAGTCACCGGCTCTCAGAGCTGGGCGTGCTCAAACAAAGGGAGGACTTGCCTTCCCTGCTCGCCTCGCACCTCCCCTCCCTTCCCCAGCCCGTCAAAGGGCTGACCCGAGACCAACACTGACCCTTCTCCACCTCGCCCGCGGTGGGCTCTGACCCTCGGTCCTGCATCCTTGCAGGGCAGCTGGATTACATCCCGCAGTGCAGCGGCCACGGGAACTTCAGCCTGGAGTCGTGCAGCTGCGTGTGCATGGAGGGCTGGGCGGGCAGCAACTGCTCCGAGCCGCTGTGCCCGCGGGGCTGCTCCAGCCGCGGCGTGTGCCTGGAGGGCCAGTGCATCTGCGACAACGACTACGGGGGCGAGGACTGCTCCCAGCTCCGCTGCCCCGCCGGCTGCGGCTCCCGCGGGCTCTGCGTGGACGGAGAGTGTGTCTGTGAGGAGGGTTTCACCGGCGAGGACTGCTCGCAGCTGCGGTGCCCCCGCGACTGCTCGGGGCGGGGGTACTGCGTGAACGGCACGTGTGTGTGCCAGGAGGGCTTCGCCGGCGAGGACTGCGGGTGGCTGCACTGCCCCAACGCCTGCAGCGGCCGCGGGCTCTGCAGGGACGGGCTCTGCGTCTGCGAGGAAGGCTACGAAGGGCAGGACTGCTCAGCAGGTAGCGGGGGCGTGCATGGGGAGAGCCAGGCATGAGTGCGTAAGCGAGGGTTTCAAGGTGCCCAGAGCCCCACAGGAGCACCACGGAGTCTGGGAGGAACCCATACCCGGCAGAGCACATCACACCCTTAAGCCCTCCCTGTTGTCTCTGTCTGCAAAGACACGACAGTTAGGTGTTTGGGAGGCAAGCAAAAAGCCAGCGAGGTTCATTCCAACATGGGGGCTAAACCCCTGGTGCAATTGTGGCTGCAGTCAGGTTCTCCTGAGCCTTTGCCTTGCTACAGCTGTTCCTACACCCCCAGAGAGCACGTAACCCCCAGCCCAGAGCCCGTGTTCCACAAGCACAGCCACACACCCTCCCGCACAGCCCCGTGGGAGGATAAGCCACGCACACCCTGACACTCTCCTCTCCCTTTGCCCCTCCCACCAGTGGCTCCTCCCGAGAACCTGCGAGTGACAGGGATCAGCGACAGCTCCGTGGAGCTGGCGTGGGACAGCGCCGGGGCAGCCACCGAGTACGTGGTGTCGTACCAGCCGGCGGTGCCGGGGGGCTCCCAGCTCCAGCAGCGGGTGCCTGGCGACTGGAGCAGCATCACTATCACGGATCTGGAGCCCGGTGTTGCCTACAATGTCAGCATCTACGCAGTCATCAGCGATGTCTTGAGTGTCCCTGTTACCTCCAGGGTGATGACCAGTGAGTATCCTACTGCACTTGTCCCTTAGTACCCACGTATCCAGAGGGGACGCTCAAGCTGGCTCATTTACCATAAAAACCTCCTAGCAGGACAAACTTGAGTCTTAAAAAACAAAAACAACCAACCAAACAAAAAACCACAAACCAAAATCCAAAACAAAACTGGGGATATTTTTGTCCCCATTTATAGCTGTTCGGGGTTACAGGAAAGGGGGAAATGTGTCCACCCTCTTCAGAAAGAGTCTGGGTGAAAACCTGAATATCTAAAAACAAACAACAAAAAAATTTCAGTGCTTGACTGAAGCCCCCAGAATATGGCCCAAAACATGACAGTTTTTTGCTGATAGAAAATAAGAGATATCTCTGAGATATCTCACAGAAGTCACAGGTTCTCCTCCCACTCCTTTAAGGGTTCCCCATGAAGAATTCCCATGAGAGGGACGATAGTGCAGCAAGAGGAGATGCTGCTGTGCATCAGGAGTTACACAGTCCTGACCAGGACCATGATGCACAGAGGAAAACACCAGTATCAAGCTGTAATGGCAACCTCCAGGAAGGATCCTAGGAAATGAACTCAGGATACAGAGGGCAGGGGGAAAACAGAAACTATCCAGACAGCCTTTTGCAACCCCTTCATCCACTCTGCTCACATGATAGTGCAGTGGGATGCTTCAGTGTCCAGCAGCCCAGGCACTGCCCTCTTTTCCATCCAACCCACCTGGAGGTGGGGGGGGGGGAGGAGGGGCAAAGGAACTTTGCTAACAGCTACCAAAAGCTTCCCCATTTTTGTTGCCCTGATAACAAAATACCCACAAGAAGCAGGGTGGGGACTGGCAGCACCCACACATCCATCCCACTCTGCTCACCACCCCTACCTCTGCTCCCTTCCAGACCTCGCCACGCCGCAGGGACTGAAGTTCAAGACCATCACAGAGACGACAGCAGAGGTGCAGTGGGAGCCCTTCTCCTTCCCCTTCGACGGCTGGGAGATCAGCTTCATTCCCAAGGTACTCCCTGCTGCACTCAAGGCATCACCTAAAGCACCAAGCAAGCAGATCCTAAATCTGCTTCCAACTACCCCCTTCCCAAAATACCCAGCCTGTGTTTGCCATTGGTGGTGCTGCACATCAGAAACACCCCAAACACCGCCAGCCTGCACTTCCCCAGTAGTTTTGACATACATGTCCTCAAAGAAATTCCACCCCCCTTAAAGAAAAAACCCAGAGACAACCTTATAAAGAAATAAACCTTCCAGCTTCCCCTCCCATTTCCTTTGCCCTTCCTCCTCCTCCTCTCCCTCTCCCCTGCTCTCTAAGCTGAGCTCCCCAGAGCAGCCCGGATCAAACCGAGCAGCTGCCAGCCCTCAGACAACAACCTTCAGCATCCCCCAGTCACACGCACAGCTAATTCCTGCCACGGAATTCTAATCGCAGTGATGAACAGGTAGAAACGGTGCCAGGAAAGATGAAAGGATGGAAGATGTTGCCCTAAATATCGCGCGTTTTCCGCGCACGGCGACAAAAATTGTACATCGAGTGTTTTCATCTATATTCATAATTTCTACACCATTTAGCCATAAGTATAGCTTCAATTGTATATGGAGCCTCTTTTCAAGAGCATTCAAGCCCCAGCAGTAAAAGAAGTGCTGATTAAGGGCTCAATTATGACGTTTTCACTCGTACAAAACCCTCGCTGGAATCAAAGGCAGCTCTGGGCAGCGGAGGACTGCAGAACTTGGCCCCAAAGTTTTAAATGCTCTTAACTGTAAAGTATCATTACACAGCACAAAGCAGGGGCCCAATTGCTTTAAATAACTCAATTCCCTCATTTCCAGAGAGGCTGGAAGGTTCTTGGTGCAATGTTGGCTACATCCAAATTGTGTCGCAAGTTGAAGTTCGGCTAGTGCAGGTATAAACCCTGGGATAATTTTCATTCACCATCAGGATAAAAGCTGAAAAATAAGGCAACATCAGGGAAGAGCTTTTGGTGGGGAAAAATAGCTCTCTTTCAAACATTTCATAGGTACTTGGGAATTAAGCTTAGCAGCGTCTCCCTGAAGCAGATAAATGAGGATATATCCCTTTTAGGGTGAGGAATCACCAGGATAGAAGCAAACCTCTCCCCACAGAGTCACCAACAATAGTTTTTTTCCTCAAGCTCGCCCAAAAAATGCAAACCACTGGTCTTCCTTTCCATTTTTAAAACTTAAAAACACGTGGGAATCTTTTGGGATTTAAAGGCAGATAAGGTGCAAAAGCCTGGCTGTTCCCAGATGCAGGGTTTTGGGTAGAGAAGGGACATAACTCAGTGGGTTATGAAGTTCCCACATGCATTGGCCAAGTACAAGGTCCTGCACCAGAAAGTCACAGTCATGCTCTTGCCTGTCAGCTGCCAAAATTGGACTCTCCATCACCAGCTTTTCCCCTAAAATAAGGCAGAGGGTGCTGTGTCCTTCACTGCCTGCAAGCAACACTTGCTTGGGCGCAAGCTAAACCATTGCCACACCCAAATAAACCCCAAACCCAGCCCCAGAGGCTAAAAACAATGGAGTTATAACAGCAGTGTCACAAATAACCTCTGTGAGAAAAACTGAGCTCCCTGTCTTCCCAAAAACTCAGTGAGAGGATGCTGATTTGGTCCTCAGCATCCCCACAAGGATGCTTGCACCTTCCTGCAGAGCAGTTCTCCTTCTGGGGTGTCCCCAGTGCTCTTACCCCCCAGCCCCCCAAAATCTGGGTCAGGTGGGTATTGCTCATGTGCTGCCTGCACTGAGGATGGGATGGGAGAAAAAGGAAGCAAAGACAGATTTAGCAAAGAAAATTAGGAAAGGTAAGATGGCAATTGATGGCTAAAATGGAAGATTTCCTGTTTAATGAGAAAAGAGATGAATATGAATGGAGAGCTATATGCAAAGATTTGTTTAGTGCGTTATTAGTGAAGACAGCAGCAAGAAAAGATCCTTTGTCCAAACACTGGCAGGAAAGGTGACATTTGCAGTTGTTTAAAGCCTTAGAGCTTTTCAGGGCAAAACTGCAAGGCGTAATGAGTGTAATAAAGATGGTTAAAAAGCAGGGGATGGCAAAATAAAGACCTCACAGTTTCATACCTGTACATCAGCTACAGAAAGCTCCTGGCACCTGAAGAGCAGGGAAAAGTAGTGTAGCCAAGGCTTTGTTTTTCTCGTCTTTTCCCTTCTGGAGAACAGCAGAGACACAGATGGCAACACACAGAAGCTGAGGGGGGAATGGATGGGGAAGGATTTTGGAGCCCAGCAAGATGGGTGCTCTGCGCTTGGGGGGTGACTTCTCCCTGGGTTTCTGTACCTCCACGGGGGGATGTGATCTGGGGATGCAGGGCTGGCCATGGAAGGATGTGACGTGGAGCAGGGGGCACCTCCTCTCCGTGCATCAGTCCCCCCAAAACACCAGTTCTGTGGGGCTTTTTTTAATGCTTATTTCCACTCCCTGGCAGAATAACGAGGGTGGTGTGATCGCTCAGCTCCCCAGCACTGTCACCACCTTCAACCAGACGGGGCTGAAGCCAGGGGAGGAGTACACTGTCACCGTGGTGGCCCTGAAGGAACAAGCCAGGAGCCCTCCCACCTCCAATAGCGTCTCAACCCGTGAGTGAGCCTGACCTGGGGGAGCATGACAGAGCCCAGGGCTTGGTCCCAAAAATAAGATCCTATCAGCAAGAGCAGCCTGGCACTGCATGGGCAAGGATAAAAGTAGCAGCACCCCTGTGCCCAAGCACGGCAGCAACAGCTTCTTCGTGCAGTATTTTGTCCCTCTCCCTCCTGAATTGCCACGAGCACAGAAACCGTGGCGAGGTTAATGGGGTTGGGAGTAAAGACTCGGGTCTGCTTTTATTATATAGCTGGATAAATTCTTCTCCTCTGCTAATCTCACATTTTAGAGGCTGCAAGCCCTCAAGAAATATCTCTGTAAATGTATTACTTACTCATATATAACAGATTAAAACTCCCACCTGCTTTTGTTCCACTAAATGCCCTCTGCTCCCACCTATTCAGGCAAATCAGGCAGCAGGGCTGGGACCCAGGAGCAACAGCGTGTCCCTTCCAAACCAGTTTATTTGCCCAGTCACTGGTCCATCCTGTAGACCAAACTGTGTCTCCTCGCCGAAGGAGACGCGGCGATGGGCAGAGCTCACTGGGAGAAGAGGCTCTCCACGCCAGACCTGCTGCAGTCTGCCTTGGCAGCCAGGCAGACATCTCCTACCTCCACCCAAGCTGTTCCAAACGGAAACAGCCCTTAAATAGCTGCCAGAGGGCTGTAACAAGGTGATGCTCCTCAGGCTGCTAATTTGAGGCGGTGGTGAGAGCGAAGGGAGGGTCCCTCCACCAGCAGCAGTTTGCTGCAGGTCTGAGCGAACTCGGCTCAGTCCTCTCCTCCCGCTCAGCTCGGCGTGGCTTAACAGAGACATCTCCTGGTCAAGCCCAAATCTTCCTTTCCCTGTGAAGTCAGCACAAAATACAGAGGCTGGTACTTCAAACTAGGGGGTTGACCTTTGCAGGGAGCACAGATGGAGCGGTGGCTCCCAGCTCTCTGCTCCCTGAGGGCATCCCTGTGCTGGCATGTCTGCCTTCCTCTGTAGCACCCCCACAGCTTAATCCTCATCGTCCTTGTTCTGCCTCAACAGCTTGGGCTGGGATCAAGCATGTTTTTATGCCACACAGCTAAGCAGATGTGGATCACCTGGATGACTGGACAACGTGAAGTAGTTGGAGATTCAGGGTTTGGATAAGCATGACCTGGTCCTGGCCAAGCTGGACACCCAGCTCCTACCTAAACACTGTGCTTCCCAACTGCCCTCCCTCCTCCGTTGCTGTTTTGCCCCCAGACCTCACCCCACTGCTCCAAATTCCCCCCACGTGTCTTTTTCTAACCCTCCCTGGTCCTTTCCACTCCTGCCCAAGAACTTCTGACCCTGGCATGCAGCATTCAGCACACCCTTAATTACACAGCCATTTGCTTATATTTACACTATATTAGATGTATATATATATACAGTATAGTCTGAATTACAGAACCACAGTGGGCATTCTCACCCACCTTGTGATCACTTAAGTGAGGAAACAGGCTGGCCAGCAGGCATCAGCAGTGCCACGGCACAGGAGCAGTGGCCAGGCTGGCCCCATCCATTTATCCATCCATCCATCCATGCAGTGTTTAAGTCCTGCTGGGCTCCAAGCATCCATCAGCCAGGCTTGAGTCCATGATGTTCAAAGGTTGAGTGCTGGGGGCTCTGGAGGAGGGAAGGGCCCAATTCTCTGAAAAAGAAAACAGAAATGTCCAAAAGGGTCTCCCAGTAGATCTCTGGTATGAATTTACCTAAAAACCTTTTATCTGAGGGGGTTTGTTGGACACCCACCATAGCCCTCACCCAGCTAGTTATGAAGACTCACCAGAACAGTTGCATTTTCTCCTTTCTCCCCACAGCCAAGACATCAACAGCTCTACAAGCTGATCCCTCAGCTTAAGGACAAACCAGGAGCTGGCACCGAAGCAGGAACATTTCTAGAGATGTTCCTCAGTTCTAAATGCTTGGATCTGTCCTTGGCCCCACGTTATTTAACACATTGTCAACACCTTTCAAAAGACATAATATCGTTGCTGATAAATTTTACCAATGATGGAAAGGCCCAGAAAAGAGTAAATTGAGTGGAAAATCCTCGATAAAAGTAGTCTGGATGCTTTGGAGAGCTGGGCACAAAGCAAAGTTACACGTTTTTCGAAACAAAAGTACAGGAAGTTTATCTGGGAGCAAAAAAAAGTGGACCACAGCTGGATATAGGAGGTTTTATCCTGGGAAATACCACCTGGAAAAGCCAAGGGGGGATTGTTGCTGATAACCAGCTTGAGAGAAGGGCATGAGTTGCATTATAGCTGTAATGCTATCAGTGAGAGAGCTGCTGGGTCCACAGAGAGTGGAGCGGGTTCAGGAAAGAGCCAGGAGATTGGGATAAGGGACAGGGAACCCACAATGACCAAATTCCCTGCCTTGGGGTCGGGGCCTTGCTCATGTCACCTCTCTCCCTGTCCCCAAATGCTGATCCCAGCCGCTCTGAAGGCCAGGCTGAAGCACCCCAGAAGCTTGGCATCCCCAGAGCTTCCCCCTTTCCCCACCCAATTCTCCCAAAGTAACAGGTGCCCGTTTCCCCCCACCCCCTTCACCTCCTCCGCAGTCATCGACGGCCCGACGCAGATCGTGGTGCGGGACGTCTCGGACACCGTGGCCTTCGTGGAGTGGACGCCACCGCGCGCCAAGGTGGATGCCATCCTGCTGAAGTACGGGCTGGCGGACGGGGAGGGCGGCAGGACCACCTTCCGCCTGCAGCCCCCCCTCAGCCAGTACTCCCTGCAGGCCCTGCGCCCCGGCGCCCGCTACCACCTCGCCGTCAGTGCCCTGCGGGGCGCCAACGAGAGCCGGCCAGCCCTCGCCCAGTTCACCACAGGTAGCTAGACCGGCTTTGCTGGGAGAACTGGTGTGAGCTTTTCTAAAGGCCTGCGGCAGGCGCGGGCAGACGGCTCGCTGCGATCTGCAGACGGGCTGTCCTGCGGCGAGGACGTATCCGGAGACGAAGGGAGGGGATTTTTGCATCTGGGATTTAGTGGCACCTGGTTTGCCCCCCCGGCACAAGTGAGCTGGGGTTTGGTGTGGCGTGCTAGGGGGAAGAAGTGGAACGAAAGCACGATGGTTAAGATGCAGGGGTGAGTGGAGATGCCTGAATGCAGGTGCCTCACATCCCTCATAGAGCAAGGCAGAGCAAACGACACAGCTCCCCCTAAAATACAAACCTAAACCATCCTCTGATCCCTTTACTCCTGCCTATCTTCCTGTTTAGTCCCTAAACCTCCAGTGCAACAGGTCTTCCTGCCCTGTGCCCGCCAGGGATGCTCACATGGCCCCCAGGGCAGTCCAGGTGATCCCAGATGCCAATGACCAGGCACAGATGACTCAAACCCCCACATTTAGATGACAGACCCTGAGCCAACTCCACCTTGGCCGTGTCCTGCTGCAGCATCGAGTCTGAACCTGCCTGGGACACACATCCCCACCAGCTTCAGTGCCCGTTTAGACACACAGCTGAGCTAAAACTCTAAAAGCCCAGCATCCCTAAGAGCGCCCAGAGCTCCATGCAAAGTTCTCAAAAGAACCACAACACTCAGCACAGGTCTGAGTTCAGGGTGATGCTCCTTCCCATTCAGCACTGAGAGCCTGCCTGAGGAATCAGCAGGCAAGCAGCTGAAAGCAGCCCAGCCAGAAACACGGTTATCTCATTTTATATCTTCTCTAAACACCCTAACTGGTCAGTAAAACTTTAATTATTGTTAAGCCTGCAGACAGCTAACGGGTTTAATTTACTGTGCCATAAAGGAGGAGGCAGAGTGTGTATTTCCATGCTGGTTTATGGTATATAAATTACTTGTCATGTACGTTCCTGGTGGATACGAGGCTCCTACTGTAACAGCCGTGGTGTGTGAATTGTGTGTGTAAATATCTCTATAGATAAATATTTCAGAAGAGATGTTCACCCCGACTGATTTGCTGCGTTGGCCTTCCTCGCTTCATTTCTAAAAGGCAACACAAAAAATCCCCCCCAAACTCAGATCCATCACCATTACCCACCATCTGCCGGTGCCCAGCCCCAACCCATCGCTCACCAGAGGGTTTATTGAGCAAACCAGAGCAGATCTGGTGCACAGCCTCGGCAGCACTAATAAACAAACACTTTGGGCAACGTCTGAGTGTGAATGAGCCTGTAAACATGCTCAAGGTTCTCCTAAGAGTAGTTCAGGCCAGTGCATGGCTGCTACAGAGCCCTCACAATGCCTCAGTTTCCCTCCCTCCGCCATGGCCAGAAAACAGTTTTCTTTTCCAAATAACATGGAATTAGCTCCCAAAGCAACTTACTAAGGATGCTGTGAGTGCCCCCAGCACTCGCACCGCTCACCTGGGCAGCATCTCCCGGTCCGTGCTGAGCAGCAGGTGAGAGCAGGTATTGCAGCCCTTGCTGTGCCCTGGGGAGGAGAGACCGCCCAGGGCCCCTCCCAGGCATCACACCCGGGTCTCGCTCCCCCCTCCGCCCGTGCCGAGGCTCCGGAGTGCGTTCGGGGCGGTGAGACGGTGCCTCTCTCCCTTGTGTCGCGCAGAGATCGATGCCCCCAAGAACCTGCGGGTGGGCTCGCGGACGCCCGCCAGCCTCGAGCTCGCCTGGGACAACAGCGAAGCCGAGGCCAACAGCTACAGGGTGGTCTACAGCACCCTGGCCGGGGAGCACTACCACGAGGTCCTGGTGCCACGGGACACCGGCCCCACCACCCGCGCCACCCTCGCAGGTACGAGTGCGCCCTTCCTCCCCCTCCTCCTCCTCCTCTTAAGCAGGTGGGACAGTGGAGAGCCTAAACCAGCACTGATATACTCCGTTGCCCTTATGCTGAGGTCATTTGGGAGTTTACTGCTTACTGGAGAGAAGGTTTTCCGTGGGATGCAGCTCGTTTTCCCCTGCGTGGGTCTGGATTTGGGTGCTGCTCATCCACAAGTGATGCACCTCCAAGTAACGCGCCTCCCAGTCAGGCACCTCCGAGTCATGCACCTCCAGCAAGGATCTTCCCCGGGTGCCAAACAGAGCTGGCAAGGAGCAAAGTGAGAAATGGGGAGAAGAAGCCTTTTCAGGCTGGTCTAGAGGGAAATATTATTTCACCCTTCTCCTTTTTTAACTTGTTGGGAAAGAGATGCGGGTGATGATGCCCCGTGGGCAGTGATGGGGAGCCAGGCTGCCCGAGTTTGTTGCCTTTTTCCAAATCAGGCACAAAGCAGACCCAAATCTAGGGCTGCTATTTTTGGGCAGGTCCTTTTAAGTGGTACACAATTCAGGCCAGCGCAGGGAGTGCCACCAGGGGCTGCAAACACCACCCACCTCCCGCTGCCAGGAAAGCCCCAAACACCTCGTGCAGCAACACAGCAAAGCACCGTGTGAGATCTGGTTTCCCTTTTTTTTGTGTTTTTTTTTTCCCTACCAGAACTGCTTGCCTGATGGATTTGCCACTCTGGTGGCACTTTTTGAGCAAAGACAAGACTTACACAAAAAAAAGTTCACTCACATTCAGCTTGAAGCTCTTCAGTATGGCAGGACATCAGGTTCCTCCATGTTGACTGTTTGCTCTCCCAAGATCTTCAGGGGCTCAGGAATCTGCCACATGGAGCTGTAGGAGTAAGTGCAGAAGGAAAGTCAAATGTTAAGTTGCAGGCACAGCAGCAGAGTCACGAGAAAGGCTGGAGGGCAGGAAGGCAGTTAGAGCAGATAGCTTTGAAAACGTGGTATGCAGAAAGAAGGAAAATGTTAGGGACAGTTTGTGCTGCGTTCCTGATGAGGACACGCATGAAGAAGTGGGATGAGACTGGGGACTGGCTGCTGGGCTCCTGCTAGCTTTCCTCTAGGACATTTATTGGCTTCCCAGGTGAGAAGCAGCATTAAAAATTGGGCCAGACGCCCTCCCTGGAGCAGAGGTACAACACGGCACCAGTGACACAAACTGTGACGACACCCATGGCAGAACCTGAGCTTGCCTGGGAGGACGTGGCAGCCTGAAGGCCCCTGTTTTTCTCAGTAAAATTAAAAAAGGTGCCAAGTCTCTGCCAGACTCGGGCAGGGCTGTAAGAAACCCTGCCAGAGAAAGCTGCAGAGACGCAGAGGCTTAAAGTCGATAGCAGTGAGTGATTTTTACATAGTGCCTCCATCATCACCTAAGTGCATTGCTTCCAGCTCCCAGGGTAATAAACAAACCAATTAAAAAAAAATCCAATTATAGCATAAAATAACCCAAAAAATAATTGTGCTGGCAAAAAAAAAAAAAAAAAAAAAAAAAAAAAAAAAAAAAAAAAAAAAAAAAAAAAAAAAAAAAAAAAAAGCCAGGAGAGCAGTATTGTGGATGGCACTGAGCCTCTCCCAAAGCTCCGTTATGCTATGGACAATTCTGTCCTCCAGTCTTGCACGGGGTGCAAAACACGTTGGGGTGTGTTTCCAGCCACCCTGATGGGACCCACAGCATGGAAACAACCAGTAATTCTGTCAGCCACCTTCATCTGCCTGCAGAAAAAGCAATGAGAAATGGCACTGAGAAAGATTTAAGCTTACAAATACAGCAAGCCTTGCCCTGCCCCATAGTCTCTCTTAAAATCAGCATTTGCACAGGAGTATCCATAATGTTGCACTACCCAAAAGGGATTGCAGAGAAAAAGGATTGGTTTATATGCTCCTGCTCATTTCTTCCTTCTCCTCCCCCTTTCTCCCAGGCTCTTCTCCTCTTTTCCAGGATACTCCTGACACTTACTGGGGAGGGCCTGTAAGTGATGGGGGTCCATCTTCCCCCCCTCACCAAGACTGCCCTGTAGCAAGAGAAGAGCAAGGGATGAGGGCTTCCCTCTCTCCTGACCTCCTGAGGAAGGTTTTGGTGGCTTCAGGGGATGCTGCCCCTGGGCAAGGCAGGGTGAGGTTGGGCTGGAGGGTTTATGGCTTTTTCTAGCTCTGTGGGAAAGATCAGGAAGCACAGGGAGGAGGGGAATAGATCCACCAGCAGCCAAGCAACAGCGACAGGCAGAGGCAGATGTCCCACACAGTTATCACAGCAATCAGGAAAGGAGCTGGATGAACTCGACTCCCATGTCCCTTAAGAGAGGCACTGCAGGATCCATCCACCCCAAGGAGCAGGGCTTGATTCAGCTCCCAGGAAGACTGCACCTTTTCCTAATTAATGTGCATTTCATTTACTCTGCATAATTTATTTCTTTTCAAGACACCAGCCCTGTGACAATATTCGATGTTGCAGCACTTTGGAAACAAATATAGCTACTTTGTCATTCCCATCTCAGCTTGCACACACAGAGCTTCTGTCTCGCTGCCAGCAATTACAGCAGACCTCAGCAACGACTTTTAAAAATGTCTTGCTTCTGAGCTAAAATAATCCAAATTCCCTGTCCAAAGGCATCCACAGGGCTTTTAAAACAGGCTCAGCGTTTCTGCAATGCACGGAGGAACCGCCGACCTGAGGGAGGGCCGCTCACCCCAAGGGTGCCCCGCATGTCCTCAGCTGTGGGAGCTGGGGGGTTGCACCCTGGGGTCACCCTGCCAGGTGCTGTTCTCACACCCCTTCGTGTCTTTTGCGCTCCCTGGCAGATCTGGTGCCGGGAACAGAGTATGGCATCGGGATTTCGGCCGTGATGGACAGCCAGCAGAGCGTGCCAGCCACCATGAACGCCAGGACTGGTGAGTTTGGCCCCACTGCCTTCTCCACACACAGCTGGCTCCTGGGGCTCAGATGTCCCCATGGGACAGTCTGTGCATGGGGACAAAGCTCTGCACCACCCCTCTCCCACAGAGCTGGATAGCCCCCGGGACCTCGTGGTGACAGCCTCCACAGAGACGTCCATCTCGCTGGCCTGGACCAAAGCCACGGGTCCCATCGACCACTACCGTGTCACCTTCACCCCTGCCTCAGGGATGGCCTCGGAAGTGACGGTGTCCCGGGACGAGTCACAGCTCACCCTCTCAGAGCTGGAGCCCGGGACGGAGTACACCATCTCCATCATCGCCGAGAGGGGACGGCAGCAGAGCCTGGAGGCCACCGTGGACGCCTTCACAGGTAAGGAAAGACAAGTTGGGATGGGGCCAAGGCCACAGATCACTACCCTGTGTTGTCACCTCTCCCAGCACTAAAACCCTTGGGTGGTGATGGGGATGAGAGCTGGGGTCAGTGTGTCCGCATGGAAGCAGATCTGTTGACCTCAAAAGGAGGACAGTCCCACCAATGTGGTGGCACAGTCCCCTTGGCCAGCAGCACTGAGCATACTTGCCTGGCTGGAGGCTCCCCAAAGGACATGGCAGGACTGGGGGAACAGACAGCCCATGCTATCCTCTGTTGTCAGGGTGGTCTGTGTGTGACCAAAAGAAGAAGAAATGAAGCCTTGAGGGACCTCACAAGGTTCTCTCACTGAAAAGTCTGCAGTCATGAAGTGCAGATAACACATACCATCTGCAGTAGGACAGCTCCGTCACCTACCGTATGGGTCTGGGATGGAGGCTGTTTGCAGGCAGGGCTGAGGAAAGCACCATTTTCCCCCTCCTGGTTCTGCCTATTGATGCCAGCACAGCTTCAGATCAGTGGAGAGCCCAGAGCTCCAGCTTTGCCACCTCTCTTGGGTATTTCCCAAACAAGCACTGGGAACAATGTGGAGGCCAGGATCTGCAGACGGTTGGGGTTGCACCTCTCCTCTCCGCATTCCAGGTGTTCGGCCCATCACACAGCTCCACTTCTCCCAGCTGACGTCCTCCAGCGTCAATGTCACGTGGAGCGACCCGTCCCCACCTGCAGACCGCCTCATCCTCACCTACAGCCCTCGGGACGCGGAGGAGGCGCAGCAGGTCACCCTGGAGGGCACCCGCCGGCACGCCGGCCTGACGGGCCTGCAGCCCTCCACGGAGTACCTGGTGTCCCTGGTGGCCGTGCACGGCGCCGTCAGCTCCGAGCCTGTCGTGGGCTCCATCACCACAGGTACCACAGGACATCCCCCAGCAGGCACGGGATCCCACCGGGAGGGCGGGCAGGGGGACAGGGAGCGGACCTGCCTCCCACAGCTTTGCTTTGCGCTCCGTGTCCCCAGGGATCGATGCGCCCAGGGACCTCCGGGTGGGCAATGTCACCCAGGAGTCCATGGTGGTCTACTGGAGCCCTCCCATCGCTGCCTTCGACCACTACAGGATATCCTACCGTGCTGCTGAAGGTAAGGGATCAGAGCACTCTTGTTCCTGCCCTGGGCTCCCAGCTGCCAACCCTCCCTCCATCTGCTGGCACAAACAAGCCGCCGGGTCATCCTCATCCCAGACAGCATCCCACACCCTGGTAAAAGCTACCAATAACTGGGATGGAACAAAAGGCTACAGGGACAGAGGATGGGGTGTCAGGGAATGGGGATGAGAAGGGACAACTGCAGCCAAGGGCCAGCTTGGCACAGAGGGGCAGAGGGAGCGACCCCCTGCAGTGTGTGGTTCACAGGGATGGTTAATTCAGGGCTCAATCCTGAAATCCCACCTCCCTCATCTACTTCCACTAACCTCATCTTCCTCGGCCCCAGTTTTGCCTTTGATTCTGAGAGGGCCAAGCCAGCAGAGTGATGAACACCTGCAGACACGAAACCCAGTCACCTCCAGTACCTTGTGGCACTGCCCTCCCCTCCCGAGCACCTCCTGTACCCCAGGGGTGGGGCCGGCCGTGCTGCCAAAGCTCTTGGCTCCACCCCTGCAGGAAGGACAGACAGCACCGCCCTCCCCAAGGACGTCACCGAGCACGCCCTGCACCACCTGGAGCCCGCCACCAAGTACGAGATCGGGGTGAAGAGCGTGCGGGGCCGGGAGGAGAGCGAGCTGGCCTCCATCACCGCCTACACAGGTGGGAAGGGGCTCCTGGGGGGCAGGGAGCAACCAAACAGGGACAGCTCCAGCCCCGGGCAGGGCTGGCAATCCCTGCTTGCATTAGTAATCAGGTGACTGAGAGCAAGCTGGACCTCGTGCCAGCCTGATGCATCATCCCTATCGGGATGACAAGCAAGGCTCACGAGGCCCCAGTGTGGGCTTTTGAAATATGTCTCGGCAAAGCTTTTCCAGAATATTCATGGGTAGTCACGGGGGAAAGTGATAAACCTGCGTACCAGGCACAGGGAAGCCAGAAACACAATGTTGGGCAACCATGACAAGCTTTCCTAAAGGGAGTGCAGGTTTCCAGAAATAATCCCTGGGGAAGCCCTGTCACAAACAGCATCTGCTGCAAGAATAAAACCCTTCCCTATCCACAGACTCCTCAAAACCTAAAGAAAACCCCTAACAGCCCAGGCTGTGCATCAGGAAAACAGAGGAGAAGCAGCCCAGGTAGCAGAGTAGCACAAGCTATGACATCTCTGCACTCCAGCCTAGGCAGCAGTAACTCCTCTGCAGGCCCATGTGCCTGGGCAGTAGGGCAAGACCACGAGCAATGGGCCACAAGAAGCCCTTGCTTCACAGGGTTCACAGCCCAGTCTCTTTAACGCCTCTGACTCTCTGAATGTCTCCCCCACGCAGCCATGGATGTCCCCTTGGGGGTCACGGCCACCAACATCACCCCCACCGAGGCGCTGCTGCAGTGGAACCCGCCGCTGTCAGATGTGGAGAGCTACGTCCTCATCCTCACCCGCCGGGCAGGTACACTGGGGCTCTGCTTCAGCTCACCTCCAGCTCTCCCCCCATCCCAAAATCCAGGGCTCAGCACGTGCCCTTCACAGAGGGAATAGGGAAGGAGCCCTTCCTCTGGGTTATATAGGGACAGTGGGAAGAATAAGACTATCCTTCAGACTGAACACCAGCACTGCAGCTCAGCTGCTGCACTGCAGCCTACGGTGTTTCAGCATTAGAAGTGCCTTTGTTCATGAGGTCATACCCAGAGACACATTTTGGAGAATGACGTGGAACATTTACCTAAACCCATCCCTTTCTTTGGCTTGCAGTTGCAGGAGAAACAATTCTCGTGGATGGAGACAGCCAGGAGTACCAGCTGACCAACCTGCTGCCCAGTACCACGTACATGGTCTCTATGTACGCCACCAGCGGGCCCCTCACCAGCCAGACCATCAGCACCAACTTCACAACTCGTACGTACAATCACCTCCCCACCTCCCCCCCTTAGCCAGGCATCCACCCCAGGACAAGCAGCAGCCAGGCTGAGCCAAAGCCCTTCTCACAAACAGTGGGCACAGAAGCAGCCATGTGCCGAAAGGACACCCAAATACTAGTGCTGGGCACAACACGAGAACAGAGTTTTAATCAACAAGCATCTGCCATCATTTTCACTTTTTCAACATCCATCAACACCTTTTTATCTTTGATTTCCCCTGGATGTGGTTTCCTGAGAATACCCTTGACCAGGGTTTTTTCTAGCCCAAGGTCCAGAAGAGCTCTACAACCCATTTTGCTCACAAGCAGCTTGACATGAACTTCAGAGCTGTTACCCTTGAGGTGGCACACAGGCAGAGGAGGGCTTCTAGAGGGTTTGCAGAGCCCTGTTCTTGGGATTGGTTATGAGGTCTTGAAACTGAGGGCAAGAATGGACTTTGGGCTGTTAGCTCAGTGTTGCAAGGTTGAATCCCAGGGTACTGAGTTGGGAAATGGGACGGGGGTGGTTGCGTGTGAGAACTTTCCCCTCCCTGGGGTCCCTTTCCACTCTTGCAGTTTTGGATCCTCCAACAAATCTGACTGCCAGCGAAGTCACCCGACGGAGCGCCCTGCTCTCCTGGGTTCCTCCCGTGGGAGAGATCGAGAACTACATCATGACCTACAGATCCCCCGACGGCAGCCGGAAGGTGAGTGAGTCCTCACAAAGAAACAGCCTCATTAAGTCAGGGAATAACCAGACTATGGAGAAACGAGCAGGAGAAACCCAACAAAGCAAAACAACAATGCTCACCGGCTCAGGGAGACCAGAAGGGCAGGCACCACTCTCTGTGTAAGCGGATACTTTAGATAACTAATTGGAAAAAGAGAGAAGAGATTGCCTAAGGCAAAATGTTTATGCACACCTGTGGGTCTGAGCGTAGAGGGGATACCTGGAAAGTTTGGAGGGATGGGGGACATTCACAGCTTGTGAAATACAAGCAAGCTGAGGCAGGAGAAAATTATCCTGCAAACAGAGATGCTAAAAATGCCATTTGCCCTTCCTGTGAAAAGGAAGACAGGCACAGACAGCTAATTAATCCCGCAATACAATATATTGGATTAGTTAATGAGTGTGTCCACATCTGCCTGTCTGGAGAACTGCTACAAATGCTATCAGAAATACGTCACACCCACCAGTCTCGCTTCCTTTGCTGGTGTGACTGGCTCCCAGCAGCCAGGGGACAGTGCAGAAGGGGTTCGATAACATGTGGCACTGGCCAACAACCAGAAAAATTAACGGGATGGGAATCAACAGAGTCAGAACTGGCTGGTAACCGGGTCTGGCCTGCCCTGCTCCTTGTGCTGCTCGGGCCATCAGTCACGCCCCGTGCCGAGGGCACGCACATCCCCCATAGAGTCGGTAAACAGAGCACACAGACTGCAAACACTTAAATTGCCTGTGTCTAAACCGTCTTGCTTTGTCCCACCCAAACCACCCCAAAATGTTGACTGTGTTCACTGCCCTTCTTGACTCAGTCCAGGGGTGTAAGCAGCTCCTTGGCCAGGCACCGAGGGCTGCGGTAGTTTGTGGCTTCCCTTCCCTCCTCGCTTGCTCTTTAGGCTCCCCACCGCTTTTCTCATCTGTTGCTCTTGGTGTCTGCCTCCTTCTGGGACCCCTGTACAGGAGCTGATTGTGGATGCCGAGGACACGTGGATCCGCCTGGAGGGGCTGTCGGAGACCACGGAGTACACGGTGCGCCTGCAGGCTGCCCAAAATGCCGTGCGGAGCGGCGTCATCTCCACCACCTTCACCACAGGTGAGGACTCGGCCACACCCACTTGGGAACGGGGGAGTGAGCCCATGTACTGTGCTGGAAGGCATAGACTGCTTTTATGGGCTTTCCCTCCTCGGGCAGCACCCCATCACAATCCCCAGAGAGGTACATACAGTGCCACGCCCCACAGTGCTGCTCTGCTGCAAAATGTTAATGGCTGAGGGATCTGTCATACAAACACAAGACCCAACGCGTTTACCAGGCCCTTTGCCTTGTCCTTGCCCCTCCTCAAAGGGATAGTCAATGTCACGGACCCCCTGGTACACTCTTGCAGTGGATGGACCAGCTGGGTCTCTCCACACTGTGGACATGATCCAATCACTCACAGATGTCAAAGAACCATAGAATAGTTTGGGTTGGAAGGGATCTTCAAAGGTCACCTTGTCCAACCCCCCTGGAATAAGCAGGGACATCTTCAACTTGATCAGGTTGCTCAGAGAGGGGTCCAACTTGACCTTGAAAGTTTCCAAGGATGGAGCATCCCTGGAAGCACCAAACAGGTGCATCTCCATCGCCACCACCAGTGGGGTCACAGACAGCGGAGCCAGCACTTTATCTAATCCACTGACTTTAGCTAATTGCATTATTCCTCCCCACTCTAATTCTAGGGAATTCACAATCCACTAAGGCAACGGGAATGGTTTGCTCTCCAAATCAAAGGCAAATTCACAGTCACCACAGCCCTCACACACAGAATACTCACCCTGGCAAGAATGACACTTACAAAGAAAGTCGCCATCGCTCCCACTCTCTGCAACAATTCACTTCAGAAACAGTGCACAGCAAATGTCCCTCACCCTCTTTGCAAAGCCTGGCTAGGCCAGGGCACTTACAGACAGAGTGCATTTTGTTCAGGGCTGAATCCAATCCCATTTCTCTGGGGCTTCAAAAGCACTAAGAAGCCAATACATGACATCCACCAAAATTCCTCTGATCTGCACCGCCAATTCAATTAGGAGAGTTTTCTTTGAATCAGCTGTGGATACACTTCCCCAGCTCAGTTCCATGCAAAGGTCCCTTCACCTGCTTTTAAGAGAAAATAGCAACTACTTACATCAACAAAAGAAGAAAAGACTCAGCTCTAATGCATCTATTGAACAGCCTTTCCTGTTATTCTTGCCTCTTACATGGGCACATAAGGCCAGTGCAGTTCAGGCAGGTGATGGACATGTGCATCTAATCTTTGAGGCTGTTTGGGAGTCAGGGATGAAGCTGCACAGGGGTGGCTTCTCAGCTGGGATAATGCAGCAGAAACCCAGTCACAGCAGGCAAGGAGAGCACCTTTTCCATCAAACACAAATGTCAGACCTCAGCAGCATTAGAGTCACCATTGCCAGCTGATGCAGCATCCAACACAGGTTTAATTTGCTTTTAAGATGAAGATAAGCATCAGCAAGAAACCAGCTCCTCCCCACTTACCCCAATATCAATGAGACAGAAGCACCCAGGAACTATCACCAAGGCAGTGCAATCCACGGACACATCCCTGAGTGAAGCATCAGGATCTGGGATTCAATTTACTCTGGCAACGAATCAGGGCACTTTGCTGAGAACAAGGACTTGTCTTCAGGAAACAAAACAAAAAAAAAAAAAAGAAGAAACACCCAGGCTTAATTTAAATTGTTTTGCTTCCTTCTGCTTACAGTACACATCCTGGGGTTCTTCTATTCCCTCTGACATATTAATAGCTCGGCCTCTTTTGTTTCATGTTTGCATAAGGTTCTTGGGGAATTGTACACAGATGAGACAAAAGGAAGAAACAGATACAGTATTTATAATTTATAGTGGTTTGAAATGTCTTTCAAGGTCTCCTTGGCTCTTAAAGACATGAATATAAATTAAGAAACAAGCGATCTCCACAGAGCTCAGGGGAGCCCAAACTCGTTGTCTTTGAAGAAGTTTTCATGGTTGGATACTATGAAATGTAAACAGCGTCTCACCAGACACTGCACTACAGACCATGGAGATGGCAGAAAACAGGGGATCTTCAACATTTGGACAAAGCAACGACCTCCAAGTCTTCAGGTCACAAGGAGGGAGGAATACACACCCAAGTGGGAAGCAACAGACAAGGGTTGTATCTTGGTCCTATGGGGCACCACACAGTTGTGATGGACACACACAGCACTGAAGATCTGAAGGTTCTTCACACCTTGTCACCACGTGACTGAGACATCCTTGAAAGCCACATCCACGTTTCCAGCTCTGGACTAACTATTTACTCCATCATCCACCTGCAACAACAGCAAAGAAAAAGATGTGTTTTCCTCTTTTGCATCAAATAAGAAAAAGTTGTGCCCAGAGCTGACATTCCAGTACTGAGGGGGTCTCATAATTAAGACTGTCCTAAACTCTGGCCCTCAAATGAGATGATTCCTCATTAGAGGACACCTGTAGCACAGTCACACTGCTCATGCTGCCTGTCTCTAGCATCTCACACAGCCCAATTCCTGCCCAGCTTGCAAGTGAAAATTAGCTGAGCGTAAGTCCACCATCGTTTCCAAGGGCATGGAGAATCAGGAGAGTCCCCTTGGAACGAGCAAAGTCATAAAACTTGATTGGAGCTGGCAATCCTGAGAGGAGAACAGGTTTTGGTATTTTCACAGCTGTCTAAATATGCTGGTGACAGCTTAAACCCCAGGGTTTCAGACATGGTGCACAAAGATGGTCCAAGAAGTGACATCCCTCATCATTCATAGTGATGTTACCACGCACCTCTCCAATATAGGACATATGGGAGATAATTAATTTACGCACACATTTTTTTCCATTAAGTCCTCTGGTATTGATGGCAGATGTAAAGTCCCACTGCCTCACCGAATTACTCGGGACACAGCAGCCAAGTTCGGCTTTACCTGGATCACAACCAGTGGGGCCTGAGGCGTGGGGAAAAGGCATCTCCTTGCTTAAATTTTGCCTCTTTTTTTTTTTTTGTTTTTCCTTTTTAATTTCGCAGGAGGGCGCGTGTTTGCAAACCCCCAGGACTGTGCCCAGCACCTGATGAACGGGGACACCCTGAGCGGCGTCTACACCATCTCCATCAATGGGGACCTGAGCCAGAGGGTGCCGGTGTTCTGCGACATGACCACCGACGGAGGCGGCTGGATTGTGAGTAGCTCGGGGGTTGTCCTCATCACAGAGCAGCCAAGCCTCATCCTGCCGGCAGAGCCGAGCCCCACGCCGGGCAGGAATGGCAGCAGGCTCCGTATCGCACGCTTCATTTCCCACGCCACGGGGAATGGCCCACGCTCCGGTAATAATAGTTACACTTGGAGAAATGCCCTTTGATTTATTTGACGTGTCTGCAGTGCTTCTGGAGAGCAGAATCTGTGAGTGAAGCTGATTTATTGTTCCAGAAATGAAATTAATGGCCGGTAGCTTTCACGGGGAATGATTCACGCTGCCTGCAGTAGGAGGGTGTCAGGCATCACCCCGACTGAGTCTGCACAGGAGCACTTTAGAAACAAATGCCTCTTTGGCTTTTGAATTGCACAAACACTGCTTGTCTTGACGTAGATGGACTGACAGCATAAGTAAATAATGCCATGGTGCTTTGATCTTATTCATGTCAAACACTTACTTACACACATTACACAAAAGCCTGCTAGATGTATAGTCAAAACCAAAAAAAAACCAATGGGCTTCCTCAAATGCTGATTTCCAGCCAGTACATTTCCCTCCATCTCACTCCGCTTCAGAGCATCCCCTTGGATATCACAGAAAGAGCCAACTGAGAGCAGAATCCTGTGCTAGAAAACCAGGGGCACCATGTGCTGGGTAGAGCAGAAAGCTCAAAGGCCAATTCCTTCCTGTTCTCATATTGATTTGCCTCAAACATTATCTAACACCTCTTTTGTTTCTCCATCTGCACATGAATTAATTGCATGGCTTCAATTAACACTAACTGGATGAGCATTGCAATTTTCTCCCCTGAAAGGCACAATGGAATGACAAAGTATTATCTTCAGTTTGTGTGTCCGAAGCCCGACAGAGACATTCCTCATCTCCATCACACTGATTTTCCCTCCCCTGGTCTCCCTCCACCTCAGGTCTTCCAGCGGCGGCAGAACGGGCTGACCGATTTCTTCCGGAAATGGGCGGATTACCGGGTTGGCTTCGGAAACTTGGAGGACGAGTTCTGGCTGGGTATGACCTTCACTGGTTGTCTTTCATCGAGGTGTCAGACCCAAGCTCCCTGTGCTGCTCACCTGTGCCAGCTGTTGGCTCCTTGCCTTTCACCACATTCCTTTACTCCCTCCCTCAGACAATTTTCCTTCTGTTCATTCCCTGCCCTTCACATTAGAAGACACTCATGGACGCGTCACATAAAAGCACACAGTGAAGGTCAGCAGCTCCCTGACTTGCTCATCCTAGAAGAGGAAAGGGGTATGCTGGGACTCTTCATGGACCAAACCCCATCATTCCATGACTACAGATTGCCTTGGTGGCATCTACAGCTCATGGCCTTGGCCAGCAAGGCAGTTTTCCAAAGAAAGTAGGAAAGGAGGGAGTGGGAGACCCAGCACAGTTCTGAAATTGAGTGTGCTCCCCCAAAACCTGAACAGGAGCCAAGGCCAGCCCTGCAGCATAAACACACTCTGGCTTGTACAGGAGCTAAACAGCAACATAAGAAGCACCAGGGCTCCTCAGCTGAAGGCTCCCAGCTCCAGTAGCAGGGAGAAAGCTAAACTTGGGCCTTGAACTCCTGTCTCCTAGGCACAGAGGTGAAACTTGAGTGAGGACAGAGAGCTCAGGCCCCAGCAGTGCCAGGAGAGACACAGACTCACCAGAAGTGCTGCTGGTCTTCGATTCCTCTCCTCGCTCTCGTTTCCCACAGCTGTTTTATTTGCCTAGAGCTTTCCTTGTTTGCTCCCGGAGCGGATCCAGGCACTGGGTCTCACCAGGTGTTTCACTGTTTGCCTCCACAGGCTTGGACAACATCCACAAGATCACGTCCCAGGGGCGCTATGAGCTGCGGATCGACATGAGGGACGGCCAGGAAGCGGCCTACGCCTACTACGACAAGTTCTCCGTCGGCGACTCCCGCAGCCTGTACAAGCTGCGAATCGGGGACTACAACGGCACTTCAGGTACAGCCTCGTGGCTGGGAGGGATCTTTGGGAGCCCCGGGGGTCTGAGGCTGTAAAGGAAATCCCAACAGCAAAGCTGACTTGGTTGGAGCAGCAAGACACAAACCCATAGTCCTTTCCGCCTTCCCGCGGTCCATCATGTAAACCAGGCTGATACATCCCAATGAGCGCACAGGGAATTTTCCATTGGGGATTAGAAATTTAATATCAGAGACACTGCTGTTCAAATAACCAGGGCAGTCATCAGAGGTGCCATCCCACTTGGCAGTAACGGCAGCTGGCTATTGATGCCGTGCTGGAGGGTGTATTTATCGCCTTTCCACAGCTATGGAAAAATCTGAAAGCTTCTGCGTCATTTCCTCATGTAGAGGCCAAACAGTGGCCAGTTTTGTAAGGACACTGGCACACCTGCTTGCTTGGTTGATGCAGGAGAGTTAGGCTTTGCCCACCAAAAAACAGTGGGTGCTGGAGGAAGAGCATGGGGGGGGGGGGTTCTTTCCCAAGAAGGGGGAAAGGGGAACAACTGCAGCCCTTTAAGCTGGGATAGACGTGCCCAGCACAAGCCTCCATGACAAAACTTCACCACCATGTACTTCAGCAAGGAACCCCACACCATATCTGAGATGGAGGAATTTTCCTATTCAGTACCTAACAGCAGCCACTGGAAGAGATGCGACAGGAAACTTTCAGGACCACCAGGGAGTGTATTAAGAATGTCTCCTCTAAGGACATCACCCAGTTGTAATAATGACCATATTTCACTTTGGCCTCTCTTTCACCCAAAAGCAGCTCTCTAGTTCCTTAGCCAGGAGGTGAGATGAGATTGGTGTTTGGTGGAATAAGACATCACACACCTTCCCAAAACTTCTTCCCCTTATCCTAAGGGAGAAAAGGTGGCCAAGCATTTTGGTTCATGAATGCTGGATCTCCTTTGGGAGAAAAAAACTCCCTTTGGCTACCAGGAAGAAAGAGGCTGAAAGCATCCTGAAGTGATATAGCAGAGCCAAGCCTCAGGAAATCACAGATGCTAAAATCTGGAATTGAATTAATTTCTGGAACACTCAGATTCAGATCCAAACCCATATAGCAGTTTATCTGACAAAGATAAGCAGCCTCTGAGATTTGCTATGGTCTGCACTGATCCTAAACAGACAGCAGAGGACCTCAGATGAACCAGTTGTGAGCAATTCCAGTTCATGTTATTCCCAGACTGTCAGCTGCTTGAGCCTTTGATTGGCAGGCTACCACATAACCAGAGTATCCTAATTTCCTGGTGTAAAGACCGGATCGCTCAGAATCCATCACCTTCAGTGGCCTCTCTTTCCACAGGGGACTCCCTCACCTATCACCAGGGCCGCCCCTTCTCCACCAAGGACAGGGACAATGACGTGGCCGTGACCAACTGTGCCATGTCCTACAAAGGGGCCTGGTGGTACAAGAACTGCCACCGCACCAACCTCAACGGCAAGTACGGAGAGTCCCGGCACAGCCAGGTAAGGGCAGGGCTGAAACCCTCTGGCATTTCTTCTAGGGGCACGTGACAGCAAGCCTAGCCTGGGGCTGGGGCTGTGTGGTCACTGCACCGGGGTTGGGGGCACTGCTGGGGTGACCCCACACCAGCTGGAGCGAAGGGAGCTGATACTTTGTGCCTCAGAGTGGCTGCCATGGTCATTTCCTGTGGCATCTTGTTGTGTTGCCTTCAAAAAATATACCTACATGAAATTTGATCAGGAGCCTTTGAGCAGCGAATTAAAATAACAATCAAGCCATAGCAGCAGGAGAGTTTCTTGCTTCTGCTGCAGCAAGTTCTACCTTCCGGCTTCTCTACAGCAGTCAACCTTATTTCCTTCCTCTCCCACTCTAGTTTCTTCTTAGGGTCTTTCCTTACCCTCTGCCTTTCTCTCCCTCCTGCCAGGGGATTAACTGGTACCACTGGAAAGGCCATGAGTTCTCCATCCCCTTTGTGGAAATGAAGATGCGACCTTACAACCACCGGAACGTCTCTGGGAGGAAGCGACGGTCCCTACAGCTCTGAGCCAGCTGAACCCCCTCCTGCCTCCCACCACCTGACCTTTTCTGTCATTTGTTTGTATTTTATAATATGAAAAGGGAAAAAAAAAAATTACTACTCGTCTGAGATAGCAACCTGCCCCTCACAAATGCTGGAGGGAACCACGGCACGAGGAGAGGCCGTGGGAAAAGGAAGACCTCATTGCTTTGCATCTGTCCCAGAGAAATACCAAATTTCCAGTCTCCCTAACCCAATACTCTGACCCTTAACATGAGAAGAAAGAGAAAGGAACAGACTTTTTGATATTTTTTTAAAAGACGTAGAAATCCCCAGCAAACCCTGTTAGAATGTTTGTCATAGGGCTTGTGGCAGGAACCTTCCCCACAGGGACCTCGGTGCAGCCATTTCCACCCCAGTCACGGCCAGGGGTGCCCATCCTCTCCCTGCCTTGTGTCCCCTCCTGGCAGGGAGGTCCCAGGCTTCATGCCATCCTGTAGACACAACCCTTCCAGCAGGCAGAGGCCTATCTCTCCCCTGGGGGCAGTCTCTGAACACATGGAGACCAAGCGAGGATGAGCAAACACAAGGCTCACCCCATCCCCAGTTTTCACAGATCCCACCCAGAGGGGCTTGGCAAATACCTGCATATGTAGGCAAACTCCAGAGAGTCCCCAGCTCATGTGTTGGTCCCACCACAGCCAAAGTCATCCTTGTGGACACGGGGTGTAGGGGAACAAGAGCTGCTCCACCAGCCCCAACATGCATTATCCACTCCTCTGAGCTGAATTCATCCCGTTCCAGGTGCACATCAGCCTGGGTTATGCTGAGCTTGAGGCAGAAGAAAGGACTTAAATTAGAAGACTTGGGAGAAAAATCATTCCTTGTGGCCCCAAAGCCGAGGGTCCGTTTCCTCTGCTATTTCTACATTTCTGCCGTGCTCTCTCTCACCGAGGTCATTGGTCCCAAACCAAAGGGTCTCAAGGAGCAGCAACCAAAAGATACCACACAACCCCAGCCCAGGCTGAAGCCAACAGCTGTCACAGCCCAGGTGCTCCTGTTCGTGGACCTCTATGCACACAGGGAATGATGACAACATAGCCAAGGGAAGAGAAGTGCAAGCTGAGGAATTCACATTCCCTTCCTTCTCCTACAGCATCCCTCTTTCTATGCCATCAGAAGAGGGACACAAATCTCAGTGCCTTGGTATCACCATCTCTCTAACAGGGAATCAACTATTTCCCCTCCTGGAAGAAAGGCTTAGTCCTTTCAGATTTTGGAGCACTTCAAGGCCCTTGGAAGAATTGATGAGTTCGCTCTTCCCATCCTTAACTTCTCCTGTATCAAGGAAGATGGACCCTTTGGATAGCTCTGGCTGTGCTCAGTTGTCACTGACACCACCTCCACAGAGCCCAAATGGCCACCACACTCAAGTCACCCCTCTGCTGAGGGCTCTGATCAATGCTGGGCATTGTCACTGGCCTGGTCTGGGAGAGGGGACGCGTCCCCACGTCCAAGGACAATGCAGCTGATCGCTGGGTTGGCAGCCAGGGCAGCATTACAAATGCTGAACACTGCGTTTTCTTTTTATCACACTGAAGCTGCTTTGTCTCAAGAGCATCTTCCAGATGGCAACATAAAGGCATCTTTGCAGTAGCTTATAAATTCAGGCCAGTGTCTCTTTCACGGCCACGCTCCTGGATGTCCTGACGTTACTCACCACGGCTGCAGAGCTGAAGAGGGGCATTAAGTGGGGAGTGCAGCCTCCTCGGCCGTGCCACGTCCTGGCACACGGAGTCACAGCTAACCCCAAGGGCAGGATTAGATACAGGGCCCAGCCCTTCACATGGCCAGCTTACAAGCTGCAGCCTGACCTGGAGAGAGGATGCTGCAGCTCAGCAACATCTCACATGTAAACGAGGCATCTCTTCTTACTTCCCATCAGCATCAAATCGGGCAACAAGTGAAGCAGTTGATGAACAGGTCAGTCAGAGGCTGCAGGTGATGGGATCTCTTGCAGGACATGTCCAGTGTCACAGATGGCAGCATGTCACACATCCTGAGCACCCAGCCCTATTTTAAAGTCCCAAGAGCCAACAAAAAGCAGCAGATGGAACAGATTAAAAACTAAGAAGCCTCTTAGTAGATCGGCAGAGCAATTTTTCCCAACACCATCAAGAATTTATAGGCAAGAAGTGTCCTAAGAAAAGCTGTATGGTGCAGTGGTTATAACTAGGAGCAGGGATTGGCATTCACCACCTGGTTTGGATGGTGCTGTTTATTTACCTACCCAGGTGGAAGGAAAAGACATGAGTGGAAACATCTGCAGCTCACCATTCATAACCAAGCTGAAGGCAAGAAACCGCTCTTCTCAAAAGTATGACTCAAACAGAAAATCAAAGCACGGCAAGCTTTTCCAGGAGGTTCAAAAGGAGATCCTCAAAAAGGCTGATTATTCTCTACACAGGTTTACTGACATATATCTCTCCCTCCTTCCTTGTGTCTGTCATCCCTTTTACAAGTCCTGTAACCAGGATGAGTTGGCCCAGTGGACCCAACTCCATAGCTGAGTATGAAGGACACTCTTGGGGACAATATCCAACCTTCCAATGCCATTATATGAAAGTGCTGGTCCCTGACCTCACACATGATTCCAGGGTGTTGTCTTTCCATTGTCTTGGTGAAACACAGTTGCTAAAATCTTTTAAAGGAAAGACTTCGACAGGTCATGGTTTTCTCCTGGTGATAACCCCACCCAAGCCCAGGCACACAATCAGCAACAACAACCCGGTCATTTGGGCCATTGTCCCTTGTTCACACTGCCCACAAACAAGATACAGTTTTCCAGAAATTCATTTTTCTTCACTACCTGATGAATTTTTTTTTTCTTTTTGGACAAAGCTCTGACAGCAATTTCAAACAGATTTGTGCTGTGTTGATGCTGCAGAAGGGCAGGTGATTAACTACAGTTTCTCCTCACCCTCCATCACTCTTTCTATGAATTCGTTGTCCAGCCAGACAAGTCTGGCCCTGAAATTCCCAGAAACCAAGCCTGGATTCTGTGCAGTGCTCATCTGGACAGACCTTGGCTCCAGCACAAGAACCATCAACAGGCTCTGGTGGTTCTGCTGTTCCATCCTGGGCTCGGGTGGCCCAGGCTTGTCCCAGAGCCCACAAAGGAACCCAAGCCCCTCAATCCACTGCGAGATGCCACCTCACATAACAGGATTCCCATCTCTTGCCCAGTTTTCATTTCCCTCTGTTTCCCAGCCCACCTTCCCAACGCACACTGCACTAAAACATAACCAAAGAAAAAAAAGAAATGTCCTGAAAGGAAAAGCTGCTTTTAGCAAAGTGATCCTCAAGACAGCAATTTATAAACTAATAGTTTTGAGGAGAGAGGTCAGGCTTTCCCCAAGGTTAGGTAGGTTTTGGCAGGAGGATACTGGAAGAGCATCCACACAAAGGTTGGGGAGAAGCCTTTGCTTCTACTCCTTATCTTTGCAGTACTTTACTGTGGACATCTCAAAGTGTAGTACCAGATTAAATGCACCCTTGCTCCAACCTCTTCCCTCCTTCCCAAAGTGACGCTTACCCCAGGTGAAGTGCCAGGGTGTGGAAAGCACAGCTCATGCCACCTTCATCCCCAGTGGTGTGGCAGGTGAGGGCTCAGCCAATGGTGTCCCCGTGCCCACAACAGGCTCAGAGTGACCTGTCAAAATACAGCAGGAGCCAAAATACCTGCCTGGTGCATCACCACACCAGCACATGCCTTCATCCCAACCCAGAGCTGCCCTCCTGGTATGTCCCCACCACTGCACCTTGGGGTGACCACACACCCCCTGCCTGCCCCAGAAACACCCACAAGTTTTGACTTTACCAGACACTGCCAGCAAAGAGCTCTCACCCCATAAAAACCCCTTTAATTCATGCTTACAGCTGCTAACAAAGGGCTCTGTCCTGGGGCCAAGCAAGAAGCCCATCCCTGTTTCTGCAAACCAAGCACCCTGGGATGGCCTTAAATACAACAGAGCCCTCTGGGAACCACCAGCACTCTCCAGGGTCACCTTCCCCCTTCCTTATTAAACCCTGATGGTGGTGGCAGCTCCTTGCCCCTTCCAGAGGGGAGGTTGGGGGGAAGGGGAAGGGAAAGGCCATTCCCTGGGGAGACCCTGATGCCCAGACCCACCTTAATACCCTACCTGCAGCTCTCCAGATGTCAGTGGCTTCTCAGAAAGAGGGGGACACAAAGACCTAAACAAACAAACAAACAAACAAGCAGCCCCCTGTGTTACCCTGGAAATGCATTTAATATATTAAAAAAAAAAAATTAAAACCATAAATACGGAGGGAGAACGGAGGCAACGAACTGCCTTGGACAGGTTCTGCTGAACTTAAACACAAACCAATGCAACCAAATGAGGGGGAAGAGGAAAGCAAAGAAATGCAGAAATAAAATAAATAATATAAATAAATAATATATTAAACAACCCTCCCCAGCCTGTAATGAGAACGTAGCTCGGAGAATGGGATCGACGCTTGTTAACCATTGTTAACTAGTATTTTTAGTCCTGACCGCTCTTAGGCTATGTATAGTTCCTTTTTTTAATGCATTTTCTATACATTAATAAAAGATACTGAAGGAGTGAGCCGTGTGCCTGTCCAGGAGTGGGGTGGGAACGGGGCCCTGGGACATCCAAGCCCAGCAGCACCACAGCCCTGACCTCATGCCATGCATGTCCTGTCCCTAATCCTTGGTTATCCCATGGTAGAAGGAGTGTGGGGGGCTTGTTAGCACAGATTCCCCTTGGAACCTGGAGGAACACAGCAGCTGAGACACCAAGCACGTGCAGTGGGATAAAAAAAACAGAGGAAGTTTTGGGGCAGCCCAACTTTGGCATCTCCATCCTCAGAGGTGCTCAAGACCAGGCTGGAGAAAGTCCTGAGCAACCCCATCCGACCCCAGGGCTGTCTTGGGCAGAAGGGAAGACCAGAGACTCCCATGTCCCCCCTGCCCCAACTATCCTGTTAAAATAAATAGCAATAAAGTGACCATAAAGTCAGGTCAGCGCAGCCAGTCCGTTAACCCCAGGAAGGCAGGGAGCTGCACTTTGGCCTCAGCCCAGCACGAGATGTTTTAGTAATAATTTTAGCTGCTCCCACAAGCTGGAGAGGCTCTTGGCTCTGCAGTTTCCAGCCAGAGAAAGCAATGCCGTGGTATGAATGCTCAGGAGCAGAGAGAAACAACCCTGAAATCTTCAGTCAAAGCCATTCTCCCAGTTTAAACAGCAATCTATTCCCAACCTGATGGAAACCCCACCAAAAAAACAGATTGGAAGGCTAGTTCCAGAGGAGCATGATCCCAGTGGAAAGCAAAAAAAAAAAAAACAAACCAAACAAACAAAAAACTCGCTGGGACAAGTATGACTTCCAGAAGATTTTGAAACCCTCATTTCACACACAGACTTTATTTAAACCTCCTCATCTTCGGTTTTCTTGTTTGACACGTAGCCAGACAGGATGAGAGAGCCTGAAAGAAGCTCTTCCGCCAGAGCACTTCGATATTTTCTAAATTTAATTTCCGAGAGACAAAACAGGGCAGTTTGCTCTGCAGCAGCTTCTCAACTTCTCTTTCTCGGCCCGATTTGCGGGACACAAGAAAGGGAAGTTGTGAGCGTGGGGATGCCCCACGGCGGTCACGACCCTTGGAACACCCAAAGCCAAGCCTGATGGACTCAGACTCAGCTATCTGCATTAAATGAAACTTCTTTGTGTCTGAAGGGAGGCAATGCCGTGGGAGACCCTTCAGGCAAGCCCAGGTGGCTCTCCCTGGTGGGTGGAGGAGCTGAGGGGATGGAGATGGATTTGGGATGGGGAGGAAGGGTTACCTGCACCAGTACCTGTCATCCCAGTCTGGCCAAACTTGGCCAAGCAGTTGGCCTGGCTCAGTGGGTTTCATTTATGGTTCCTTAGAGGAGAGCAGCACCCTCCACTGTACCCCCCCATTGAGCACGGCTGGGGCCATGTGAGCACCCCAAAAACACCTCACCTGGGGGACACACAGTCCTCCCATTGCAATAACCAATCTCAAGAGGTGGGCACATGTCACTCAGAGGTTGGCTCCCAGAGAAGGCAGGTGCATGGGGAGCCACAGCGTCCCTCTGGACCATAACCCACCTCCCAAAATCAGTCACAGACCATCTCTGTGTTTCAGATGGGATAAGAAGGGGGTGAGGGCTGGCACAAGCCCTTTCCTAAGCACCCTGAGTTTTCCTTTAGCCAGGGGGGTGTTTTGCTCCCTACACTGACCCCTGGGGAGCTCCTGCCCCATCACAGGTGCCCTCCTGGCTCCAGCCCCCTCTGCCCTTGCACAGCTCAAAGCCATATCTAGACACATGCAGTACCACCCGTGGTGGGATCTCACATTTCCAGGCTCTCCAAGGAGCATGCCTTCCCAGGCACACCACACTCCCCCACGGGCACTTCCAGCCCCGCAGAGCATCGTAGCCCCCCCCCCATCTGCACTTTATACAGAGAAATGTTTCATCACAGCCCTCTTACAAAGTCCCCTTCTTGCATGAGCGATGCTCGGGAACTTTGTTCCACCAGCAAACATCAGGAGGGTGTACAAAGGTCCTCAGCAAGGACCTTGGGCATCCATCCCAAACCCAGAGAGCCCGAGCAACACATTCCCAGCAACACACCCTGCAACCTCAGCCCCAAAAACCCTGAGGGAAACACTCAACCAGGAGCACAGGGGGAGGAGGGGCAATGCCTGCAGGAGCAAGGCTGGAGCAGGTCGATGAAGGGGCAGCCTTGTGCCACGAATTCACAGTTGCTTTATGCCCTGTGGGATGGGATTTTTATAGCACCATCTTTAACATTCTCAGATTTTAATTCCCCCTCGTAAGACTGGATGTGTTTATCATCCCTTTAAAATCCTCATTCCCGTTTTTTATATTTTTAACTCCTGGGGCTACGAGCTTTAAAGCTTAGTTATGTAGAGTGTAAAAAAAAGTTATGAATTATCTCTTTTAATCAAATCTAAATGTGGGGCTTTTAAATTTCATTGATTTGTCTCCCAACCCTGGGGTGAGGAGTGCTGTGAGTAGCAGCCCACAGGTTTATCATCCCCCTTCCCTGCACTACAGCCAGCAGTTTTTCTGCTTCCAACTTGTTTCAACAAGCATAGAATCAATCCTAGAGTGGGATTGGGAAGGACCTTCAAATACCATCTAGTTTCAACCCCCTGCCTGTGGCAGGGACACCTCCCACTAGCCCAGGCTGCTCAGAGATCCATCTAACCTGGCCTTGGACATTTCCATGGATGGGGCAGCCACAGCTTCTCTGGGCAACCTGTGCCAGGGCCTCCCCACCCTCACAGGGAACAATTTCCTCCCAATATCCAATCCAAACCTGCCTTCTGTCAGTGTGAAGCCATTTCCCCTTGTCCTGTCATTCCAGGCCCTTGTCCAAAGTCCCTCTCCAGCTCTCCTAAGAGCTCCTTTAGGCACTGGAAGGCTGCTAAAATATCCTCATCAAATACATCATATTTGAGACAAGATGCTGGCTGTGATTAGGGACATCTTGACAGCAGCACTTCTCTCCCTCCCAGTGTTTTGGGTTGCTCTTTTGGGCTGTCAGCAGGGATGTCAAGGTTTGCAGCCCTCCCACAGCAGGCTTATTCCCAGCAGCATGGCTAATCCTCCTGCTCCCAGCCAGGTTATCCCCAGGCACTGCTCCTCAGCAGGGCAGAGCACACCAGGATGTGGTGGGAGCACGAGCTGCCTCTGTTCACCACAACACACACCCCTGTCCTCACGCTGTCCCCTGCATTTGGTGACATCACAGCAAAAGAGGGGGCTGAAGGAAGTAACTCTGCTAACGGTTACGAGAAAAATCTTCCCTAAAAGCGAGAGAAGGAGGGGGATGAAGTGGGAAATCCTCCCTGCAAGAATTTCAGGAGCAGGTGTTGGAAGCAGGCAGTTGGGAGAGGAGCAGCAGAGGGGATGGGGCTGGAGGAGCAGCACAGCAGCATTGTCCCCCTGCTCCTGGGCACAGGCTCTGTCCCTCCTCCTGATCCCACGGCCCCTTGCTGCACTCCAGTCATGCCAAAACTAGCCAAAATCCACCTGCTTACCCCTTGTATCGGTTCCTCAGCCTCAACCCAAGGCTGCCTCTCCCCCTTCCTGAGGGGGACTTTGCCCCTCCAAATACAGGAACCGTCTCTCCCTCACAGAGGGGCAGAAAGAGGCCAAACAACCCCAGGAGAAAGGCCTTGGGTGTTTTTTTCCCCTCTTTCACCCACCACGATTTGCATTTCGCTCTCGGTTCCCTCCTGGGGGGGTGGGAGAGGGCCCACCAAGCCCAGACACCCAGCTGCATCCTCCCCACACAGCCCCTGGTAGCAAACAAGATGAGGAGCAGGAAGGCTTTGAACTGTGAAGGGCAAAGGTCAAAGAGTGCCATTCCCAGGCAGGAGCGAAGCCCCAAGGGCAGCACAGAACATCCCACCTGCTCCAATGCCACCAGCCAAAACCCTCATGTGTTCCTGAGCCGAGGGACATCAGCTCACCACAGCTCTCTGGGAACAGCTTCCCCCATGGAAGTGGCTTATGGAGGAGAACAGATAATGAAAATAATCAAAATGCTACTAATAATTTGGCAGTTGCTTATTATTTCAGAGCAGGATTGGCTCTCTCTGCCTGGCTCAGCTGGGCTCAGGGGGAAGCTGGCACCAAGGGGCAGCCACTGATCGCTCCTCAGCACCAGGAGGCTGAGCCTAAGGAAGGACTGTGCCAGAGGGGACAGCTGGCACAACTGGTTTTTCACCTAAAAATCAACCTGGGCAGAGCAGATCTGACACTCATCTAACGTGGGACACCCCTAGGAGCGGCTGCTCCAGGGCATGAGCCACCACTTCCCACGACTGGGCACACACGCTGGTCCCTTGGGGGCACCGGGTTGTGCCCGAGCATCACTCCCTCCTGTGCCTTTGGTTCACACCTTCCACAAAATCCAGCCCCTGGAAGCTGCTGGTGACCCCAATTCCACGCTGAGGAAAGGAGCACCCCCGTTCACCAATGGGTTTTTCCTCCCCCGGCCCTCACGTAGCTGATCCTTGAGCTGTTCCCGAACGGGAAGGCACCACGTCACGCTGCCGGGACTCGCCCATGCCTGGCGCTTTCCCCACCTCCTGCCTGGGGTGTCTCCTCTCCCCCTCGCCTGCCACCAGCGCTGCCCGTAGGATTTCCTCAGGAAGGAGTTCCTGAAGGCTCACACACACAGAACAATCGGCTCTAAGCCAACACAAAGCCCCATCACTCTCCTCCCGAACACCAAAACGTGCCCTGAGCAGACACGGACCCTCCTCCTGCTCACCCCCTCGCAGATCCCTGTACCCCAACCTCCTTAACACAAGTGTCAAACAGGATTTGAGGAGGCACCTGAGGATCCCATCTCGCCCCCCACCCCAGCATTCCTCTCCCCTAGGGAGGGGTGATTCCACGGATCCAGACACACCTCAGCAAGCCCAGCTACAAAGCCTCCCAGACGATGGGTGGGGAAGAGGCACCCCAAAAACTCACCAGTTTTGGGGCATTTCCCCTAAGAGCAGCATTTCTCCACATCACTCCTTACATGGCACCGAGCCTCAACACTTAAGTGCAGCCCCAAAATAGCCCAAGGTGGGACCCAGGTGGGACTGGGACACCTGAGCCCAACCCATCCCCAGAGCTCCCCCCTTCTCAGAGGGGACAGAGCCCACCAGGCACCAACTGAGGGAGAGGAGAGGATGAAGCAGCAGTCCCCAAAATATTCCCCTCCAAGGGTTACCATCCCACTGCATCCCTTCCCATCCCTTCTCCCCATTCTCCTCCAAAGCCAGAAAACCCATTGCTGCTGCTAAAGTAAATACCAAGAGCTGCTATTTTTATCCAGCCCACGACCAGGCGTGTGTTATTTTTGGTGTTTAAACTGCAGGCTTTTTTTGTGGGAGGGGGAGAGGGAGGGGAAAAGGCAGAAGCATAGGGGAAAAATGAGAGGAATGTTTCTCCGGGAGCAGAGTTTTCCATTGCTTACTTTAAGCCAGACTGGTGTCTGCAAACAGAAATCACGAGCGGAGGAAGCAGCTGGGAAGAAAGGTGTGATCATGTCTGCAGTCACTTTGCTTCTCCTCCCATCCCACCATGCCGAGAAAAGCCCAAATAAACTGGCCCTGGGTACCAGCTGGGTGTTTTCAAGGCAGGAATGAAGCTCCCAGCTGTGTAATGGGGAAAACTGGTAAATAAATCAGCTGAATCCAATGAAACAAGCGGGAAGCAAGAGAGTGTTTCTATTTTCAGTGCAAAATGAGTAGTGTTTTCCAAATTAAATTAGGGGTTGAGGGAACTTGAGAGGAAATGGAAATTATCAGGGGGGCTTTTCAGTATGGAAAGGGCTTTGATCTCACATGGAAATAAGGAGTTGGGGAAGGATGGATGGAAAATGGGCTGGAGGTGAGATTTGATTGTCGGCTGGTCCCACGCCTGGGCTCAGACCGACAGCCCATGATGTGACAGGAGCTGGCCTGGCATGGGCTCACTGAGTTCCTGTGCTTGAGGGGCACCAGCAAGCAGGGAGACGCATAATCAGGAGCTGCGGTGATTCATCAGCGCCTGAGTCATGGCTTCCTCCCGCCCAGTGAAGTTTCTGAGAAACAAAGCACTATTCCTTGGAGCCCAGATATGCTGCATGCCAAACAAAACCAGGAGGTGGCAGGTTCAAAAATCCCCCCAAAAACGTACCTTTTATCCACTCCATGTGGGAAGGAGCCGTGGAACTCCTCGCTGCAGGAGACATCCGCAAGGTCAAGCATCAAACAGTGTTTAGATTCGTTCAAAGCATCTCCTGTGGACCACTGTGGGATCATAGAACAGTTTGGGTTGGAAGGGACCTTTAGAGGTCAGTTATGGGGAAGAGCATGCTGGATTAGACAGTGGCCTGACTGATGATATTTGTTTATTCTTGCATTAATTCTGTGTTTCTTAAAGTCTACCCAGTGCTTCCCAACTCGGCTTAATGGTATCACTACCCTTGATGGCATCAAGACTCTCCTCTACAGGCAGCAGCATCCCAAGACACCAGCACTGTCAGTGCCTACCACCTCTGCCACGTCACCACAATGCTCCTGCCTGAAGCCAAGAGGCTGCTGAAGCACCAGGCTCAGAGGGGCCCCCAAAAATCCGGGGAAGGTGCCCAGACCGGCAGCTCCTCCCTCGGTGAGGCCCCTGCCAAATTAAATTAGTGACAAGAAAGCTGGAGCCCCAGCAGGGCTGTTTGCCCAGGGAACAAAGCAAATCTCCCAGGCACTGGGGACAGACAAGGCTTTCAACCCCCAAGCCCAGGGATGGGCACCCCGAGCCTGCTGTTTCCAGCCATGCTCGCCCTTGGAGAGCTCTGATAATAAATATTTCCAGGTGATCCTACAAGGGGGGGTTCAGAGGTGATATTATCCTATCTGGTGCTGTACAGGGGCCAGGTGTCCCTCTGTCAGCACCCAGGTGGCTCCTGGATGCTCCGGGAAGGTGGTTTGAATAGGAGGATTTGGTAGCTGCAAATGAGGGAGTGGCTGCAGCTCAGTGAGGGGAAAGAGGTGGGATGGGGTGAGATGTGGCAGGGAGAGACAGGATGGGGTGAGCTGGGGTGCAGTGAGGTGGGATAGGGTGAGGGGACAGGATGGGGTGAGCCAGAGAGAGGTAAGCTGGGATGCAATGAGCCACAAACAAGATGCAAAGCCCAGGGATCTTCATTCTGAAACATCAAACCAAGGGAAAAGTTCATGGCGTTAACAATCAGGAGTTCTTTAGGGAAAAAGGGTTTAGTGCTTCCCACAGGACACAAATGCTCTCCCAAAGGCCACAAGGAGGCACTTAGCACAAGCTGTAGCCTACAGTGTGTGTTTCTGGGGGTCTCTCACCCCTCTGGCCCCAACAGGAGGATAAAGGCAGCAGGTGGGAGGGCAGCAAGGGCTGGCAGACAACTTGCCTCCATTCCTCCACCCTCTTGTCTGTCCCTTTTCCCTCCTATTCCCACCACAGCATTGGTCCTGGTGCTGCCAAGGCCCAGCACTGGGAACATGGGGCTGTTTTCCAGCAGCCTCGAAGGGTCAAGCAGCCCTGACGAGTCGGCGCCAAGGCTGAGGCGGAAAAGCAAAGCTGCCGGCTCTGGAGCATGAAGGAGGGCAAGGAGGGCAAGTGTGGGGGGTTTTGCAATCCAAAAGGATTCGAGCCAACCAGAAAAATTCCAGTAAAATATTTTTCTAGTCGCAGCTTGCCCAGCTGCCAGCACTACAACGCTGCACGGAGGCTGCTCAGCCCCGGACTGGAGAGCAGATGGGATCTGGTGATTCCTGGATATCCCTGAGGTGGAGATAAAAAAGAAATGAGATGGAGAGAAGGCAGCAAGTGAAGGGTGGGGGTAGAAATCCAAATGGAACCAGGATCACAGTTTAAAGATATTGAATCATAGAATCACTTAGGTTGGAAAAGCCCTCTGAGATCATCGAGTCTAACCCTCAACCCAGCACTGCCAAGGCCACCACTGACCCCCTGCCTGGGCTGAAACATCCTTCATTATCCATGGGTGCACAGCACCCACAGTGCTGCTGGGTGTAGGGGCAGCCTCCAGGGTGTCCCCTCCCATGGGGATGCTTCACCACCTCCTGCTTGGCTGCAGTGTCCCCTTTCCAG
>NW_020955565.1:466890-501598 GCF_003031625.1 Empidonax traillii | reverse complement strand
TCATAGAATCACTTAGGTTGGAAAAGCCCTCTGAGATCATCGAGTCTAACCCTCAACCCAGCACTGCCAAGGCCACCACTGACCCCCTGCCTGGGCTGAAACATCCTTCATTATCCATGGGTGCACAGCACCCACAGTGCTGCTGGGTGTAGGGGCAGCCTCCAGGGTGTCCCCTCCCATGGGGATGCTCTACCACCTCCTGCTTGGCTGCAGTGTCCCCTTTCCAGGGACAGAGGGTGGATATCAGGGCAGTGTGGGGGTGACAACATATGGGATGGTGTTGACCAGGTTCAGGGTGGCAGGAGCAGGGTGCAGGTGGTTACAGGCTACAGGGAGGCAGTGACAGGGTGCAGGATGGCAGTGGTGACAGGGTTCAGGGTGGTGGCGGCAGGGTGACAGTGGTGATGGGGCGCAGGGTAGCAGTGATGGGGTACAGGGTAGCAGTGGTGACAGGGCACAGGGTGGCACTTCTGTCACCGCTCTTGGGGAGCTGGAGTTCAACCCTGTCCTCCCCACTACAGAAGCAGTATGGCCACCCCACAACCCTGACCTCCCCACTACAGAAGCAGTATGGCCACCCCACAACCCTCCCTGCTGTCCTCCGAAAACGCTTCTGTGAAAACCTGCGCTGCACCAAAGCCCAGCGAGGGAAACACTTGGTTCCCTCCCTCTCCCCAGCAGCTTCAGGGCCGGTTTGTGCCCCCTCCCCGCCTCTCTCCCAACCTGGCAGCGCCCCCCCTCTCGCAGTGTTGGGGTTCCGCGATGGGACACGCGGGGCCGTGCGGGGGGGGGCAGCCCCCGATGGGGCCGGGCCGGGGGCGGGCGGGACGGGTTGGGCCGTCCCATTTCCTCCAGAGCTGCTGCCGGGACGGGGCTGCGGCACAGAGGTGAGTCGGGGGGTACCCGGGAGAGGGGGAAAGGGGGTCCCAGGGCTGGGCTTCTCTGGGCGTTATCCTCGGCTTTGTGTTACCCAAATCCAGGGCTTTCCTCTCTCTCTCTCTTTTTTTTTTTTTTTTAAATAAGTTTTTAAGGACAAATCATCTGCTTGGCTGGGTGAAGTGGGGTGGCAGCGGGGCAGGGGCGGTGGGGACGGTGGCACGGGGGATATGGTGATTAGGAGCGACCAGTTCTCAGGGAACGAGTGTCAGGGGTGTCCTGCCCATCAGCCAGGGGCTGAGGCTGCATCCACACATTTTGAACAGCACGGAACCCTAGAACGGTGTGGGTTGGACGGGACCTTAAAACACCACCTAGTTCCAACCCCCCTTGCCGTGGATTAGGGACACCTTCTGCTAGACCAGGTTGCTCCAACCTGCTTGCTGCCTAACCTGGCCCCTGATACATTTCCGGGGATGGGGCAGCCAGAAGTTTTCTGACAGCCCTCTGAGCCTCTTGTGACCAAACCCGCACGCGATCCACCCCGGGGAGGGACACGGGTGGGGGCTGCTGCCCGCCCGCACTGCCTGTGCCGTGGTTTGGAGGAGCCCGGGACGGCTCAGAGGAGCTCCCGGTGCTCTCGGGGGTGACAGTGGCGCTCACCTACACTCAGAGCTGGTCTCACGGCCAGAGTCACCAGATCCCGGGCCGGCGGCAGCCGTGCGTGTGCGGCCGGTGATGACGAGTGGGCTCCAGGCAGCGGCTTGCAAAATAGTTTCACTTTAACCCTGTTATCCAACATTCGTATCAGTAGTTTTCCAAATCGCTCCCTATAGGGGATGAAAGAATCTACGTGTGGCTCCCGGCAGGAAGGTTTGATGGTGGTGGGAATGAGACGAAGCTGTCGCTGCTCGTGTTTGCTGGGTGGTGGCTTTCGGTGTTTGCTTTTTACGATTGAGGAAGGTCTCCGTAGCCTGCTGCGGGTTCTGGGAGACCGACGGCAGAACTCTTTCTTAGTCACCATTTCCGAAACAGCAACGTGCAATCCCTGCTAAGGAAACTGCACACCCTCGGTGTCAGGTTTCATCCAGTTTTCCTTTAAGTCTGCAGGTGCAAAGTGGGAAAAATAGATGCCACTCTTGTGACAGCATAGCTGCGTCTCCGCTGGGTGTATCAAGGGAGCTCACAGGCTGCGACAGCAGAATTAGCCTCTCCCAGACGGCCCCATAGCTGTCAGTGCCATGAAAAGTCGGTATAAAGATGACATAAAGTCAGAAACAGAAGGAAATAGTTGTGTTAGTAATGTGATTCCTGCTCTGCACTGCTTAGCAAGTTGTCAGTTATCCCCCGGAGCTGCCCCTGCTCTCACCATGGGTTCAGGGGGCACCTTAGAGCAGCCCCGTTCCTGCCTGAGCCAGGCAGCATCTCAGCTGAGAGGAGCAGGTTGAGCTTTGTTAGGCTGGAGGGAACGTCATGCAGACCTAAGAGCCTGTTGAGGGTTGAGCCTAAAGAACTTCACCAGCAAAATCAGGTCCTAAACCACCTCCATCTCCCTCCCCTCTGCCATGGTGACCCAGCGTAGCAGTTTGCAGCTTTTCTGCAAGCTCTACCTCCGTGTCCCCGGTTGCGGTCGCTCTGCAGTGCACAGGATGTGGAGAAGCCAGCATTGCCAAGGCAACCCCTCTGTTTTGGTTTCCCCACACCGGGGCTGGCAGCCTTTACCCCTCCCCTCAGCCAGGCAAGCCCTGTGCGCCGCCGACGGTTTGCGGTGCCATCGCACACCAGCCCTCAAAAGGGAGCTTGTTTTCCACCCACGGCCGCCCGTAACTCCGGAGGAGTGGCACACGTTCCCCACCCTTGCAAACTGGCTCTTTCGAAGCCAACGTGGATTAAAGGGCCTCGTGTTGGATTAAAACTTACACAAGTGGCACAGAGCCTCCCCACGCAGAGCTGCTGTCAGGCGGAGCCGTCCATCCCTGGCCACACGAGTTCCCAGGCGAGTTTCCATGTCAGCTTTCCCCTCACTCTGCCAGCACGGGCTGCCCAAAAACAAAGAGCTCATTTAGCAGGGTGCTTCACTGCCCTCCCCAAGACACAGCCCTGTCTCCCAGTGCCTCCCTGGCCCTGTTTCTTTGGCCCATATCTTGACCCAAAAACCAGCTGGCCTCCCAGTGGCAGCTCCATGTGCTTTGGGCAGGCGGTCCGCACCCATCCCGGACCACAGTGAGGATGCAGCTGTCCCCGTTCATCCCTTCTCTGAGGGGAGATGTTGCTGTTGCACCAAACTGAGCAGCAGCACGGATTTTTCCTAAATGCATCTCCTCACTGTGCACTTGGGCTTTCAGCTGGCCTTGGGTAACTCCTCTGCCCTTGGAGCTGCTGGCTCCAAAGACACCAGTTTTTCTACTTTCCCCTCACCACTTCTTTTTTTTTTTCCTTTTTTTAATATGAAGAACCCCTTTCTTTAGCACACAGACATCCCTTCATCTACAAAACAAAAAGCAATGCACGCACCAAAAAGAAAAAGCATTTGAAAAGCAACTGTACAACACTGCTGGGAGATAGCCCTTGGGATTGGGGTGCTGCTTGCTCAGGGTGATGGCAGGTACCTCCACCTTCCCCTTCCAAGGGATGCTCAGCCACATCCGGGCTTGCCCAGGGTGGCCACACATCCCCAGCTGGGCACTTCCCAGGAACAAACAGCCACGGCCTCTGCGGCACATTCAGCTCCGGTTTGAAGTGGAAACATTTCAAAGGCCTTTTTTTTTTTTTTTTTTTTTTTTTTTTTTTTTTTTTTTTTTTTTTTTTTTTTTTTTTTGCTTTTTGCTTTCTTTTTTTCCTCTGCAAACAATTAATTACAAGTTTAAAAGGAAGTTCCAGCCCTCTTTCCCTCCCCAGAAGTTTTAGAGGCAATAAATATAAAGCAGCTCCAACGCAGGAATAAAATTGTATATCCTGTTTTGTCTGAAATTAAGGCGGTTGTTGTTTTGGGGTTGTTTGGTTTTTTTGACTTCTTTTTTGGAGTCAAGTGTATCGTAGGCGTCCAGTATTCCTGCCTGGATAACAAGCTGTCAGGGTATTTATGGATAAATGGCAAACCTGCACCACTTGGATGATTCAGGCTGAGGAAGAGCTGCTCTGTTTGTTTGTGTTGCAGTTTAACCTTTACTACGGCTGCCCAAAAAAAATAAAAAGCCTCGGAGAGGATGAAGGTCAGGACAGGGAGCAGCTTTAAGAGGTGGCTCTTGCTTATCTCCCCTGTGAGCAAAAGCAGATCTGGGATGCTCCCCCACTGGCTCCAGGCAGGGGGTAGGAAGAGGATGGGCCAGATTTGAGTCTCTGAGTGGTAGCCCATGATTTTCTCAGGTGGGGATGGTGATGATGTTATTGTCCTCTGTTGAGTGGCATGAGGGAATGTGGGGAGAAGCTGCTTTCCCAAGGCTGGGAAGCTGCTCAGCAACAGGGTGGAAAAGGCTCTTCTGCCTCTCACAAGAGCACCCCACCTTTCTGAGTGCAAGCCATTCTGCTTGTCTACGTCCCAAAAACCCCCACTCTATATGTGTATTTATATAGATATATATATATAAATTCCTTTTCTAACAAATGGAAACTGGAAGATGCAAGCAGACTGGTCAAAAATCCAGCAGTAATAATAATAATAATAATAATAATAATAATAATAATAATAATAGTAAACTTCTTGCAGCCAAAGGCCAAACCACCTCCCAGAGCGCTGCATTTCATTTGGTAAATCTCAAATGAGAGTTTCTTTTTAAAAGGCACCCACAGAAATTCATGTTCAAAAAAGAAACCACCAGCTAATTGGGGCCAGCTCAGCTGCGCTCCTGTGCAGAACAAAACAATAGATTTTGTGAGGGGCACGGAGGATAAGCCCCTTACTTTTAACAGGATTTGAGCACTTCTAGAATTCCAGATTGAGAGTTCAGTGTCCCTGCTGGGGGATTCATCTTTTGGGGTCCTGGCAGTCAGATGCAAAAACCAGCAGCCAGGAGTGACTGGTGAAAAAAGACCCCGCACAGCTTTGTAACTCCCAGGACAGTGTTTCCAAAGGGAGGTTTTCCCTGAGGAGCCACCTTTCTGGAGGCTGCTCAGCATCTCTTGCCTCAGCAGCAGCACGAGGGCTGTGGTTAGGGCTGGGTGGGACTGGTGGTTCCTTTTTTGGGCGAGGCTGGTGGCTCGGTAGTTCGTTAGAAGCGTGGTGTAATTGCAGAGCGAAGGGGGAGGATGCGCAGTGCACGTGCTGGCTGGTTGAACCAGAGGATCCCAAAATGCTCCATGCAAGAGAGCATCCCTTAGCAGGTGCCACAGCGGGAACAAACGGGATGCAAAGCAAGGAAGGGCAGTGGAAGGAAGGGCAAGGAGGATTTAGATGGAAGCAGCCCCAGCCTGGGTCCCCCTGTCCCTCCCCCAAGGTCCCCAAGCTCTGTGAGAGCTGCTGAGAGAAAGCCAAGGAGCTGGTGTCACAGGGACAAGTGGAGCGACCCCTCTGGGACACCTTTGGAATTCAGACTGTACCTTTCAAGGTTTTGTTACGTGGAAGTGCTGGTTTTCCTTTGACTGTGCCTCGGTTTCTCCTCTTGGGCAGGTGGGGATTTCAGCTTTCCCTCAAGAGGCCGCGGGGCTTCAATCTCAAAGGCTGGCAAAGACGCTGATGTAAAATGCTGAGTGAGGGTGAAACAGGGTGTTAGAGCCTGATACTGCCCCTGCCAGCTCCTCATCTGTACAGCCTCTAATTCTGTGACCCCTGTGTTGAACCAGAACTGCAGACTCACAGCACAAAGCTCCCTGACCTACTCAGACCCCCCTGGGAGCTTTGCCTGGCCCCAGGGGAAGAAGAAAGCCTGAGCAGAGGCAGCAGCTCCCTGCCCCTGCAGGAGGGCTTCCCTGGGAGCCCTGCCACTCAGCAGCACCTCTCCCTCCCTGAGGGAAGAGGAAAACCTTACGTCAGGCCACAGAAATGCTCCTCAGCCCTACCCAAACCCTTGGAGCAATTCCCAGGTGAGGCACGGCAGCAGCAGCTCCTCCATCCCCAGCCAACCCTTATATCCTCCCCTGCTGCCACCTTTGTGGCCAGCCCTGGGTGCAAGGAAGGCAGCCCGTTGGGGTCCACCCACCCGAGCAGCGCCTGTGAGTCCCATGACCATAGTCCATCAAAAATCCAGGTGGTTTCACCACAGCTCCCACCCCAAACCTGCTGGCAGTGCCCTGAGTGTCGGGGCCTCTAGGCTGCCCATCCCAGCCCACGAGAAACAGTCTGTCCAAGGATACCATCCCAGGATGGATCAGGGGTAAGGGGAGACCTGTGACATGTGGAGTCCCAGCTCCAGTGGCAGCACTGCTCTCCACAGTGGTCCCTTGCCAGGATCAGGCAAGTCCCTTCCTAGACAGCAAAGCTCCTCCTGCAGACAGTATTTCCTCTGGTGAGAAACAAACCCTACAAAGGGCCTGTAAGAGCTCAGTGCTGTTGGTGCTCAGCGAGGGCTGAGTTGTAAGTGCAGAGGGTCAGGATTTGTGCTCAGCCAGATGCCAAGGCAAGAAGGGATGCCCAAAGCCGTCCTTGTCCATCCCCACCACCAAAAAAGAATCCTAGGATGTAGAAGGCTGTGTTTCTCAGATGGAGAAACCCAAAGGGACATGGCAGGCAGCACAGTCCATCCCCCATGACCCCAGACCCCTCTAAGGCAGGAGACATCTTACCCTGCAGAGGCTTAGGCTGTGCTGGCAGCTCCCTGGAGAAAACTGCTGAGGGAGCAGACACCTGATCCATGTAGTTTCTTGTCTCTGCAGGCACCATCCCAGGACGCTTGTGGAGCCCACGAGCTGCTTCCAGGAGCTGAAGGTATCCCAAGGGACCTTTGCAGAGCAAGCAGCCTACTCAGGAGCCGACATGCAGCAGAAGATCAGCTCTTTCTTTAATTCCATCTTGGAACTCATCCGTACCAAGCACGAGGAAGGCATCTTCAACACCGTCTGCCTAGCCGTGCTGCTGGGACTGCCCTTGGTCGTCCTCATCGCCTTCATCTTCATCTGCTGCCACTGCTGCTTCTGCAGACGGAGGAGAGAAGGCTCCAGGAAAGGTGGCCCCAGCAGCAATGGGCAGCTGCACGCCGAGAGGAACAAGAAGAAAAAGAAGAAGAAGAATAAGAAGCAGGATGAAGAGGACCTGTGGATCTCTGCTCAGCCCAAGCTGCTCTTGCTGGACAAGAGACCCTCCCTGCCCATCTAGCAGACAGGAGGGTGTTCAGGCCCTCTCCTCTGAGATGCCACCAGTCCTTACAGCTGTGCACCAGGAGGGGCAGGGAGATGCCAAAGCTGCTGCCACTTTTTGTGGTGACTTTCTACAGAGGCTGAGCCCAGCATGCTGAAGGGCCAGCAGAGAGCAAGGCAGGCGGGCACAGGTTATACAAGCCCCTTCTCCCCACCATGACAGCGTGGCCAGGGGCAGAGACCCCTGCAGAGGACAGGTGAGCACGCAAGGGGGACCTGCCACCGGGCCACATGTGCCTCCTGCCACGAGCACAGTGCACAGTCACCAGGCTGGCACCCAGGGAACAGGGGGGAGGCTCTCCCTCTGTTTGTATGCAAGCAGAGGCACTGTGGCACAGATGGGGGTGCACAGGACAACGGGCACCCAGAGACCACCTGCACGCTCCCCCTGCTCAAACACGGACAGCCACGAGTGAGGCAGGCACAGACACGCCTCATCTGCTGGCCCTGCCGTGGAGATGGCACGGCTTGACTGCCTGGGCTCCGTCCAAACCCAGCTCGCTTTGGAGATGCAGAGAAAGCCGTTACCCCCCAGATGTGCCAAACCCAAAGATGTGCCATCGCCCTGGCTACCAAACCAAAGGCACCTGAGAGCATCTGAAGCCAGATGCCCTCAGCCCAACCTTAGAGACCTCATGACACCATCCTAAGGCAGCACAGCAGAAGGATGCCTGGCCACCCAGGCCAGAGGCAGGGACGAGAGAGGAGGCTGCCAGACCAGCCCTTTTGCACCAGCACTTAAAAAAACCCCTTCCCTGAAAGACTGTTTTCTACAAACTTGCCATTAAAGAGCCCACCACGCTACTGCAAGAGCGGAAACACAAGCTGAGGCTGTGTAAAAGCTTAGCTATGGGCATTAAGAGTTATTTATTGAATGACTACTAAAGAAGAGCAGGACCAAAGGCCCCTCTGGAGCAGGGCCGGGCACACCGAACCGGTATCGAAGCAGCAGAGATGCTTTCCTGGCACACTCAGCCGTCCCCTCACCCTGCAGCCCTTGTGCCACTCAGAGCCACGAGCTGATGCCACGTGGGCACCTCGGTGTGCCACACTGGGGGCTTCTCCACAGCTGTCAGGCTGGACAGCTCTGGGGTTTGGAATGTGTTGTAGGAGCAAAGTAAAGCCCATGTCCACTGTCATCCCTTACCCAGGGATGCATCGTACAGCTGGACCCTGCACCCCTGTCCATCCCCATGTCCCCTGGGACAGTGGCTCAGCCAGGCACAGCAGCCAGTGGAACCACATACAGCTCTCACCCCTGCTCTGGTTTCGTCACTGCTCCCCTAGAGCTGTGTGCCCACCCGTGGGCTGGGAGTCTCCTCTGTCTCTCCCCTCCACCATCTCCAGCTCCCCCAGCTTGTTTGACCAAGCAAGAGATGCATGTGTGTGTGACAAGAAGCCTCACCGCATCTGGGTTTTTTTGCCCTGTCTGTACACTGGATGCCTTCCTTCCGTTTTCTTTCAGTTCCCAAGCAGACGAGAGCTGCCAGGCAGAGCCAGACATCTGGGGAACAAGCAGCCAAACCCACGTGGGCTGCCGGACACAACCTGCTTCCAGCCCAGGCAAGGGCGAGGCCACCTTCCCCTGGCCCGGGGGATAAAGCCACCGCCTGGAAGCGGCTGCTTGTGCCACCCGCTCCCGGCACAGCCTGTTTTGTCCGACACAGGCAGGGCCGGGATGGCCACACCACGTCACGGGGTTTGGCTGCAATGTGGCTGTGCTGGGAACAGCCTCCTCCTTCTCACACAGCCCTTTAAATTGACCCCATATGTGCCTTATTTTCCAGCCTGCTTTGTTACCACTGAAATTAGCGAGTCCTTTCTTCTCCAAAACAGGAAGCAATGCATAATGGTATAAAAAATTAGGATTTGCCACATGTAATCCTAGGATTACACACAGGAATGGCTCTGGTCTCTGTCCCAAACACCCAGTCCAGCCAGAATCCTGCAGAATTAGCACTGCACTCGTATCATTCCTTTTTCCTTTCCTCCTTTCCCCCAACCAGGTACTTTTGCCAGCCCTCCTGCCTCCCTGCTCAGCGGGTGGCCAAAGCAGCCTCCTCCTGTGGGCAGGAACGCTGCCCATGCAGGTGCTCCTGCTGCGCACCAGAGGCACGAGCAGCCCTGGAGGCAGGGTGGTGCTGCCTGGAGGAACTGAAAAAAATAATCAGAGTAAAGGGAAACACCATGGGAGGCCAGAAGCTTCCCAAACAAGCAGAGGCATGGAGGCAGCCAGACCAACAGAGCACAGCCTACCTGGTGTGGAGGTGCTGGGCTTTTCAGGGCTCCTTCTCTAGAAGGGATAGCAGGTAACATGTCAGGCGAGGGCAACCAATTCCTACAAGAATGAGAGAACTGCCAAGAAAACGTGTTACATCACACACATCTCCAGACCCAGGCTTTGGGGAGCTCAGAGTCAGGTCTGAATTTCAAGAGCTCCCCAAAATGATCATTCAAACCACCACCAGCCTAGGCAGGGAGGGACCAGGATATCACCTTGACCTGATCCATCTGACCAGCAAATGGTCCAAGCCTCCTGACCCCAAAAAAAGCGCTGGGGCTGGCTCCAGAGGTGCATGGGAGACAAATTCTGCTGTACAGCCCCCCCTCTCCAGACACCTCCGCACTGCCTCCCCCATCTGCATTTCAGTATCAGCCTTCAAGTTGCCTAAACAAATCCATGCAACAGGGAGGAAAAAACAAAACGAGTTTTGTGCAATTTCTTTTTTTTTTTTTTTTTTTTAACTAAAAATAAATTGCTCTCAAACTGCAAACAAACTCTGTGTCTCTGTCTCTCGGCCGGTTTATTTTCGTGGGGAGATCTTTCCTGTATCTGTGTCCTGGCCCTAGATAAGAGAGGGAGAGAGCTCAGCAGGCAGAGGCCGTGCAGTCTGTGCCTGCAGCCAGCTGTGCAGCTCAGAGACATTTCCTTAAAGAAACAGCTCAGCTTAATCAAGCTGAGTGGCCTTGCCTTGTTAATGAGCACAGCCAAGCTCCTCCACCCAAGGGCAAAAAGTAGTGGGAAGAAGGAAAGCTGTGTTTGTGGTGCAGGAGGTGGGATGCAGAGGGGGTTTTTTTATTCCTTGCAGAGAGGATCAGCAGCATGGGCTGGTCAACCCCAGTTGGTTTTGATCAGACAAAGTGTCTGCAGCTTGCTGTCTGTATTGGGCAAGTGCCAGAACAGCTCTGCTGGGCAGAGACTTTCCAAATCCTGCACCACTGAGGGTGCAAATTAAAAACCTGCTTCTCACCTGGATGAGGCACCAAGCTGCACCTTCCAGAGGGGTGTAAGAGGTGTCAGGACCACAGCAAGGAGCAGCTAGAAATGGCAGAGGCACATCTGTGGGGGGAGGAGGCAGCACTGCACACTTTGCTTCTCTCCAGATGTCAGACGTGGGATTCAGGGCCAGGTGTTCTCGGGTAGCCTGGGCTGCAGAGGGAAAGGACAGAATCTGGATGCCAGGCTAGAAACATGCAAGGATTGAGATGAAGTTCAGCATCCTGGAGCACTCCAGAGATTGAGGGGAAGCAAAAGTCACCCCAACAGGCCCAATAAATCCCTCTATGAGGAAAGAACTGGATCTTCACTGGCTGTTCCACTATTTATTCAGCCAACACAGCATAGAGCAGCAACCAAAAGTAACACCACCGCTTCCCAAGCAAGTGCCCAGTGCAGGAAGACACTGGAGTCTTCTCTCCAAATCACACCATAGGGGAAGAGGCATCCTCTCCCTCCTCCTCCTGGGTAAATGCAGCAGCATCCCCAGACATGTCACAACACATGGGTCCTGGCTGGTAGGACCCAGCAACAGGACAATCCTCATTAACACAAGGATGCCAAAGCAGAGAGGATCCCCCCTGTGGGATTCAAATTTCTGCCCCTGGGAGTGTTGCAAACCAGTATATAAAATTTAAGTGATCTCAGAGCAAGGCAGAGGTTTCAAGAATGTTTTGGCCCTCCAGCATTACTGTCACCAGGCCGGTTATTGCAGCAAAACAAGGGTAGTAAGAGTATGTGACATTTTTATGGAACTACCCATCAACTACTACCAGCCTGAGCCTCAAAACCAGAACAGCCAGTTCCTTAAGGCAAACAAGCTGCATTATCTGAGCGGTCCCAGCCTCTCAGGCTGTAACACAGACTCGTTAACCCCAAAAAGGTCTTTCCGAAGGCGCCAGCTGGGTACGGGGAAGTTTTTCCTGCGCTAGAGTGAAGAGACGATGCCATCCTGTGGCTGTTCGGGAATAATGACTTCTCACTGTAGCATTCCAGCAGCCGCCCCTCTGGCTGCCCTTCCTGGATGGAAGAAGGGCGAATAATCAGGAGCAACGAGTAAACCCTCCTCAGAAACTGCAACGAAGGTGTCTCATTTGCCTTTAGCTCTGAAGTACAAAGCTCACACAGTTTAAGAGAATATTCCCTGCTTCCAGGTGGGATTGTATGTTGTCCCTGCATGTGAAAGAGCTGTAGGGAACAATCACACCTGCAGTTTTTTAAGAGCACAGACTTATTTTTAGAGGGGCTGTGCGTGAGATTAGTCCTCCTCTCCCTTTCAGTCTCTCCTTCCTGATGACTTCACTGTGCCCTTTAACTGAACAGACTGAAACCTGTCCTTGCCTACAGACAAGTGGGCAACAGGGAGAAAGCACTTCACAGTGAAGAGCCCTCACCACCTTCCTGTGTCCCTCTCCCGTGCTCTTAGCACAGAGCCTGCAAAACACTTCAAGTGCCATTTTCCTTCCCTCTCCTCTCACCATCAGTCTCCTCCTTCCCCCACCTTGGATATCCCAACAGAGCTCTGATGAGCCTCTGCCTGCCCACCCACACAAGAGCCACAGCCCTGAAAGTTCTGTGAAGAATTTAGTTCTCACCTTTGGGAGACAACTCTCTGGCTCACTCTCCTCAGCCAAGTCCCAGCAAGCACAGATCAGTTAAGTGCTTCACAGAGTCAGGTCACCAAGAGATCACACAGTGCCTCTCCCTGTTTTGGAGCAGACCCCCAAAGACATAATTTGCAGAGCCCCACTCTGGGACTGAGTAATTCTCTCTCTCTCTCTCCATACAAAATGCTTCGTTTAAATGGGAGGAAAAATAATTCTGCCACCCTTACCAAAGAAGACAGAAATATTTTAAGACCCTCTTTATTTGCAATTTTATTATTTCCTCCAAAGTCTGGGAAGGATTCTCTAAAATTAATTACTCAGCTTAGCACTGGGATAGAAAAGGCCATTAAGACATAGGACATGCAATGTGTTCAGACAAGGAAGCCTTTGGGCAAGCAGCATTGGGTGAGTTCATCCTTCTTCCCTGGCTGGAGCTGGTGGTCCAGAATTTTAATATCTGCCCAGGGAAAGAAAATAAACCTCACCTTTATGACCGAGTTAAAACAAAAAAAGCAGCCAAACGTGAAACCATGCTCTGGGGCTCGAGGGAAAGCGTGCAGGATCAGTTTAGCTCCGAGAGATGCTCATTTTAGAGGTGGATGACAAGCGTCATCATTTCAGCATCACTACCTGCCACGCTGCTAATGAAAAAGCAGAAGGCAGCAGATGGAACAGTCACATCAAGAATTTTGTTCATGGTCTGTAAGCAGCCTCTTCGGCAAGCAGAATGGAGAGACAGGTTTGGGGTGGTGAGCGCAGCTTGGAAGAGAGGAGCCCTTACACTCACCCTGAACATCAACTTAACTGCACAGCTCCTCAGGTTTTCATTTGGGCCGCAAGAGACAAGAAGACACAAGCAAAATAGGATTTAACCTGGAGAGATGCAATACTGGAGGCTGAAGGACCCAGTCTACAGAACTCGCCTGGCAACATTTCCCAAAACCCAGCTCTGCAGGAAGAGTAGGGAATGTCCCCAGATATAACATGGGGAACCACAGACCAAGAAAGGGAGAGGGAACAGTCTCAGGAAAGCTCTCCCCAATGTAAATTTGGGGGGCTATTGTTTGTTCATGGGTTCAAATTTAATTTTTTGAAGTTGGAGGTGGATGGCACCAGAGAAAGACAGAATGAAGAGGAGTCTGCAGCCTGGGTTTCAGAAGGAACAGCACGTGTTAAAGCCTGTTTTACATAAAGTTCATCACAGTTGCATATATTGGATCAAGCAGGTGCTCATCATGTTTAGCCAACAGGCCACTTACAGGCAGGATGCTCCCCAAAAGCCCCATCCCAGCCTCTGGGAGATCACCCATCAGGAGCTCCAAAGGCTGGAAGTGGGATGTGGTTGCAGATCCAGATGTCCCTGGGTGCACGCTGGTCAGTGGTTGTCCCCAGGGTTTTGGAGAAAGCTGTCTAAAGTGAGCTTTGGTAAGAAATATTCCATCATCATCCTGCACAGGGTTCGATTTAAGCCCTGATGCCCTTCCTCTTCCCTGACAAAGACCTCTTCTTCCTCCCCAGGACTGCCTCATTACTGGATGACTGAGGACGGATCTTCATCTCTGTAAAAGGAATGGAGAATTCATGGCCTTTCCATGGCTCCCAGTTCACACCTTGGGAACACACCAAGGAATTTCTTTTACTGAAGTGCCCAGACCAGGTGCTAGGAGTCTACTATGGCCCCCCTCTAATACCATTTAACCCTCCAATACACAGAGACCCTAATTATAATCAGTCTTTCAGATACTCCTAATATAAATCAAACCTCTATCCACTTTGGAGCACAGCAGGACTGGAGCCATCTTCAAGCCCAAAATAAGCCTGTACAGCAAGATGCACCCCAGGCATGCACTGAAAGCCAAGGTACATGTGAGACAGTGAGCCAGCATCCTAGTGAGGCTCCTTTAGGTGTTCCCCTCAAGACAGCTCCACCTCAAATATCCCTGCCCACAAGAATCAGGGAGCCAGGAGCTCAGATCCTCTGGATGCAGAGAGAAAAAGCCACAGCACAGCAGAGGTCTGCACACTGATTTCTACAGCACTGCTATTGGAGGGCATGTCCAAGGGCTGGATCCTCCCAGCTGAAGATCTAAGCCTTATAGCAAGGGGGATATTAAAGGATAAGTGGAAGCCTATGGACACAATGGCAGGGGTAAGGATTTACCAGTGGCAGAAGCCAGCACTGCTGTTGAGCAAACGCCCATCCTGAATAAAAGCCACTTTTTTATCCACTCTTAGCTGGGGAGCCCCAGAAGTGTCTGCCCCATCAGCACTGGTTACCTCATGGAAATGCTTCCCAGTTTGCCTTTTCATTTCCCTGGGTTACAGAGCACTCTCTTCCCTATAAAAAAGTAACTCTTTCTCCTGTCTTCAACATGAGACAGGCCTATGGGTACGCTCTCCTCAGTCTTGCTAGGCAGGACACACTTTTCTCCTCAGAGAGAACCACATCTGGTCTAACCTGACCTAAGGAAGGAGGTCCCACGCTCCTGGCAAAACAAATACACAAGTCTCAGCATTTGTTTCCCTGTGCTGAGCAGAGACAGCACGAGCACAAGGCCCTGCTCACCAGCACTGCCTCTGTAACTCCCCACTGACAGTCTGTATCTCTCCCTGCTCAAGGCAACCTGGAAGGAGTCATAGGCAGCGTAGATGGATTCGCTGGCTGTCTGCAAATCCACACGGAGCTCGGAGCGGACGGGGCTGCTGCTCGTGAGGTTGTGCAGCTTGTCAAGACCTAGAAATAAAAAAACAATTACTCTTAAAAGGGTTCACCTTTGCAGTCCTAGGCTCTCACCCCATGGCCATTTGGGTTAAATCAGCTTTTTCCTGCCCCCCCCTCCTTCCCTGCTGGATGTTGTTGTGACATTTTGCCAAGTTTACTCTGTCTTATCTCAGTTTCTGGCCAGAGACAGCAGTATCAGAAAAAACAAACAGCCTTAACCAGCACAAGACTGGCTGTTCTGTGACATTATTTTTCCCAGAACATTTAAAGACTCTTGCTCCAAAAACCTTGCCCTATTTAATGCTGGATTCTCTGATTCACACACATTGCTCACCAACAGAACAAGACAGACAAAAAACAACCGAGTACACCACGTTGTGTGGAGTCTCCTGGTCTTTGCATTTTCACGAATAAAATTTCTTTATTTTCCCCTCTCATCAGAACACAAAAGGCTGAAATAAACCTTTACAGAATTTGGCTTGCTCTGGGACTGCTCCAAAGCCCAAAAATATCAGTGGAAATATTTAGTGGGCCTCTAAAGATCCCTCAGTGCTTCACTGGCATTGCTAGGGAAGACACAGAAGCTGGCAGTTCAAGACTGCAGGATCAGAGGGTTGGATATGGCACCATTTAGATGCTTCTACAAAGCCAATCTTTAGCTCTTCACTGGTTACACCCATGTACTGTACCAAGCCAAAATTCCCCAGTGGGATCTCCAAAGCCTTCCACATAATTCTTCCAGCGCTGGTAAAAATCCACCTCACCAGTGCTCCGCCTCTGAAACACCTGCAAAGCAAGGATTGTGGAGTGAGCTCATGAGGGAATAAGGAAAAACAAGGAGGATGAGGGTGAGAAATGCTCATCCTGACTTAAACACAGACAAAAAAGTGAAGCACTCAGGAAGAGACAACCCTAGTTGATCATGGAATCATTAAAGTTGGAAAACACCTCCAAGATCATCAAGTCCAACCTTGTGATGGCACATGACATTTGAGCACACACAGGAATCCATTTCCATTTTCTGGCTGCACAGAAGCACTGGGGTGAATACTTAGTTGTGCAAATTTTACAGTTTACTTTCCACAAATCTGAGCATGATCTAAACACTTAAACAAAACAGGCTTAGAGACAAGATGCACCAAAGTTAGAGGGGCTTGGGTAGTAACACACAGCAATTTAGTTCAGTAATCACTTATCACTGAAAATGAAAAGTGAAAAAGATAATAAACATATTTTTGTACTTCTGCCTGCAGATTCCTTCTAGCCACTCAACACCTCCTGTGTGGCCGGGTCCAGGTGTGTGCTCACAACACTAGCAGGTAAATACTAACAGGCATCAGCCGAACTGCATTAACTGTCATAACCCTTCTGGGATGACTCCTCCTTCCACTGCAAGGCTTAGGGTATAACTTTTTGTTGTGTGAAAAGCTTAGGCCTTTGGGCTTTTGCCTGAGCCTTTAAATCTGTGCCTTTGACTTAGACCCCTGTTGTGCCCATATTAAGACTCTCAGACCAAGTAAGTAGGAGCTTGTCAGGAGGCACTTCTTATCACTTCTGCAGCCACAAGATCAGCCTCTTATTGGAGAAAGCAGATAAGAGGTCAAGCATCACTTACTATTGTGTGTCCTTCTAGAGAGACAAGAGTGAAAAACTCTGGTTTAGTGCTGCTGACGTGGGTACATCAGCATTCACCACCCTCCCTAAAACATGCCACTCCATCCAGGCAGGAGCCATGACACAGGAGGGCAGCACTGAAAGGAGCCTCAGCTGACAGCAGTGTCATCAAAAAGCAGGAAGAGGAGCAGAGCATCACTCACTATCCACCCTCCTCCATCAGCAGCCATGTCACAGTACACCTGCAGTGGCCTGCTGCCATCCCCAGCCAGGTAAATGGTGTACACGCCGCTGGAGCCATTCCCATTCTGCTGCACCTGCCTGCAGTCCATGGGATACGGGTACAGGAGGCTCCCTGGGAGAAGAGAGGGGGCAGAACTCATCAGCAGAGCAGGCCATGGAGCTGGAGGAGGCACATCACGCCCTCAGGAAGCTCCTGTGGACAACGGTACTGAAGAGAAGTACAGAAAGCAGCAGGCCCTGCTGTGCCCTCACACGGTGTCCAGCTGCATCCAGAGGTTGCTGCTGGCAGCTTTCCCCATTGCCTGGGAACTGGCACATGGATGGAGTCCCCAGGGGCTGCAAGAGACAGAACCATAGAATCCCAGAACGGTTGTCATGGCACGGGTGCCACTCACTGGATCAGGTGGCTCAGGGCTCCATCCAACCTGGCCTCGAACACTTCCAGGGATGAGGCAACAACAGCCTCTCTGGGTCACCTTTGCCAGTGCCTCACCACCCTAAGAGAGAAGAATTTCTTCCTAACATCCAATCTAAACCTGCTCTCTTGTCAGTTTAAAACCATTGGCCCTTGTCCTGTCAGGATCTGCCCGGACAGAACGACCCAGCCTTGGCTTACAGTGACAGTGGAAGAGGAGCCCTTGTTTATAAAGGTGAGAGTGCATTTCACAGTTAATCCACAATTGGCAGCCCTGTGGGCATTGGCAGAGTATGAGAGTCTCCCAAAGCAGGCTGGCATGAGATTTGTTTGGTTTGCTACCCAATGTGCTGAGAGTACTTACGCTGCTGTGCCCTGCCATTACTGGGATGTGCAGAAAGATCTCCTGTGTATCATCCTCTCTCCTGCCCACTGGCAGCTCACCAGCAGCCTTTGTCTCTCACTTGGCTACCAAGGCTTGCCAGCAGCACTGACCAGCGTGGGCAATCTCCACTCACACTGTCCCTCTGTGCTTCCAAGCCTCCAGATGGTGGGGCTTAGAAAGGCCACCCAGCCAGGAGACACACCACTGACTTGCTGTATGGTTTGCTTACGATCACAGTTTGCCAATGCATCTGCAGGACACGAACTCCATCTGCAACCTCTACCACAAAACACAGCAGCTGCAGAGCACAGGGAAAACATAACATGCAGGGCCAATCCCTACCTGTTGAGAAGGAACTGACTGTCCTTCTGCTCTGGTGATCTCCCTTGTAGGCCTTCACAAAGACAGTGTACCTCACTCCTGGCTCCAGGCCTTCCAGACAAACCGTTGTTTGCTGGGATCCAGCTGTACTTCCTGCCAAGTAATACATATCAAAGGTCAACCCAGCTCTGAACAGCATTTGTTTAGCTCTCCTGCACCACAGTGCCTCATACCCCATGTGCATTTACAGGCTTCTCTTGTAGGGTTCAAACAGCCTATCCCTCAAACATGGAATCCATCTTCTCAGAAGGGAGATTTAGGGCAAGGTCTCAAGAAACACTCCTAGGACACTCTGTCCTTAATGAGTGCTGTCCTTCCAGCTAATAAAAAGGTAGAGAAGTGAAGAGGTTTTCTGCATCTGGATCTGCTGGGAAGAGACATTACACTGTCACAAAGTCCTTCCACAGCTTCTACTCATGACAGGAGCACATCTCCTTCCTTAAACTCTCGCTCTCTACGCCATACATAGCATAGATTCCTGCTCAAAATTGTTTTCCTGTGGTCCACATACCCACAAGACCCAATTGGCACAGCCCACAATCACAGGAGTGATTTCAGGGGGGTCTGCAGGACTGAAGAATTCCAGGAATTCACCGTACCTCGCTTGTGCCACCCGGACCCCGGTAGGTCAGGGAGTAGCCATCGATCTGTGCTGCAGGAGGAGCCCAGGTAACCACACCAGTAGAATGAGTCACCTCTGACACACAGAGGTTCTTGGGAGGATCAATCCCTATTGAAAAAGAAAAGTCAAGTCCTACTGCATAAATGACTGAGAGCCCCTTCCCCTTGTTCCCCTCCTGCAGATGAAGAATGACTTCACAGTGTTGTCGTGCCTCAGCTTTCTTTGGTGAATGCAGGAACTTAAAGAAACCCAGAGCTTCACAGTTCAGTCTCTGCTGGATATGGGACACCAGCTCCTTCACCGGCAACAAAGGCTTAGCCAGACTTTTCCTGAGCACTCAGACTGCACAAGGTCAGCATGAGGAGAAGAAATGAATTATTTTAATGCAACACGAGTTCACAGCAGCTATCAAAAAGCTTCTGACAAGGTCCCCACACCAGGGCTGCAGTGCTTCCCTCGGGATAAATAAAATTTTTAAATATCCATTAAAAGTAACAGCAATGGAAGCAGCCTCTCCCTAATTCTCATCCTGTGCTTGCTGTATTCTACGTATTTTGAGAACATCTTCAGGAAAACAATTTGAGAAGTAAGGTTTGTCTGACTTTGGAAGTTTTAGAGAGAAGGTCCCTGGTGGGCAGTGCTGGGCTCCAGGGATGGGTGCTCCAACCCTGAACTACACCTGAGTTTATTTTAAACTACAACTGAATAATTCATTTCAATTCCCTGCTCGTCCACAAGCCTCCCTGGAGGACTGTGAGCATGTTGTTGTCTGTCAGTTCAGTTCTTCTCTGTATAAACCAGGCAACAAAGCCTCCCAGGCCTTGAAGAGTGCTGCAAGCACAAACACAGCAACAATTATAATGCATCAGTGAAATAGGACAGTTGTGAAAAGGTCATGGAGAAAGCCAAGGCCAAGTTTTGCCTGTCTTATTTTAATGAGATGAGTGGAGCAGGGTGGCTCCTCCCAGGAAACGCTGCACTCCTTATGCAAAAAGTTACTGCTTAAAGCAGATTAAAAAAGGCAGAGAAGAAGAAATCAAAACGCCAAGTAGAGGGACAGGGACGGTAATGCTGTATTTCACACACCATGGTGTTTAAAACGCTGGCTATTCCTTACAACCCGAGACCACCTTTCACTGAGTTAAGCATTATCCATCACCTGACGAACTCGGGCTTCGCTTGGGAGAGCACTAAACACTTGCTTTAAGTAAAACACAGCCCAGAAACCTCCTCAGAGCAGCTCACTGCCTGCGTACCTCCCGCTGGACAGGAGAGGGAGCTAAAAGGAACGAATTCCATGCCCAGAAGCCAGGGCTGGGAAAGGAAGGCTCAGAGGCTGCAGTCCCGCAGCGCTGCCCTTCAGGACCAGCCGGCAGATCCCGTGGGAGCAGGAGGTCCCCGCAGAGCAGCTCCCCGCCACAGCCACTTTGAATGCTTGGGAATAATCAGCCACCACCTTGAGTGAGAAAATGTACTCTTTTTTTTTTTTCCTCGGGAGTTGTATTATTTTAGCAGAGGTGTCATTTTTTGTGAAGATGCTTCAAAAATATCCCTACTAATGCTATAAATGCATTCCCTCTCCCAGCAGTTTCACTTTGTGAGAAATTTCCAGGTGCCTCTGTTTTCATGGCAGTTCAAAAAAAAAAAAAATCTGAAATTGCCAAAACACTCCCTGCATTTCTAGTTCCAGACAGGTTTGGCCTTTTGACCTCGAGAGATCTCCATTTGTCCCCATCAGCTGCCCTCGACCACTGCAAGCACTCCTTGGCTTGCCCTAAATTCAAGCTTCAACCCATCTATCTCACACCAGCTGGATTCATAAACTAAAAATAAGTACATTAACAAGGTCAATGGATAGGGAGTGACCCTGAATGTTCCCAGTACATCACAGTCCTTATGGCTGACCGAACAGGACAGATTTCAGCCTGCCTGGCAGTCTCCTACGACAAGCCTAAGGTCACGAGTCAAAGGGCAGGCCATTATTTTTAACTGTCTCCAATTCTAAAATGGTTTCACTTTGGTTGTTACACTTCTGTTGTTGTTGGGCTTGGTAGCAGCACATGAAACACTGTGTGCTTTTGAGGAAGGACTAGTGAAACAAGGACCATCAGCTGTCATCACTCTTGTATTACAACATCTGCCTCTTTTAGAATCACCTACAGCGTTAGTCTCTGTTATGGCAGCCTATAGGCAGGTATTTATACTATTACATTTAATAATTTAAGTGGATTGCTGTGTAGAGATAACATAGGTGTTTGGAGAGAGACCTGGAAGCACTTCCACAGACATGCCTGAACTCCCTGTTTTGGGAGAGGGAAGATTAAAGCTCAGAGATCATGGAAAAGCACAGAGGAGATCACAGCGTGGTAGTAAACTGCGTGTCCAGGATGGGCTAAGCCTAATGGTGCCTGATCTCTGAGCTTACACTCAACAAAATCTACTGTCCACTCACCTGTCACAGCCTCAGTGCTGACCCTCTTGCTCTGCTGTTCTCCCTTCTCTGCCCAGATGTAAATGATGTACTTCGTGCCTGGCTCCAGTCCTGCCAAGGTAGTGACGTTCTTGTCTTCCTCCACCTCTCTGTGTCCCCATCAGCTGAGGTGTAGCTCACTCTGTATCTGTCTATTGACGCCTGCACTTTGTTCCAGGAAACAGCAATTGCATTCTCTGTCACTTGGTCAGATGACAGTTCAGTTGGGCTGTCGATTTCTGTAAGTAAAATTCACAATTACTAGAAGTTTTAGTGTAGTGCTGTGGTAATCACAGCAGCCCAAAGACACAGACAACACAGACAACACAGTTTTTTCTCCAGCCCAAACCGGTAAATCTAACAGAAATTTTACCTTTAGCTACAAACTGTGTTTTGATCATGCAGTGTAAATAACAAGTAACCACTGGATATCACCATTCATGGAGCCAAATCGTTTTGTTCTGCTGGACACAGCGCAAGGAAGATAAAACAAGGGATGCTAACTGCTTCCATGTCCTGCCACTCCCGGCACATTGGTAACCACACCTGCGTGCCAGTGCCTTGGCACAGTCAGTCATCCCTCGCCCTGCACTGGGTGAGCTGGGCTGCTGGTTTCTGTTGGCAGTGAAGAACACAAGTGTCCCAGTGAGGCTGCTCTTACTCCTTCCTCTCAAGGGGCCTGCTGATTTCCTCCACCTCTCACCCTTTATTTCTCACCAAGCTTTGAGGTGCCCAATTCTGAGGTATTTCAGTTGGGCTCCAGGTCTCCTCTTCAGCTACAAGAGCCAACCCTGCCCAGGCAGAGAGAGAGCCCAAGCAGAATATGATGTTCCTGACTTTTGCTTCCTGGAGATCACCACTTCTTGCATGAGTTGTTCCAGGAATTAAGCCAAAAAAAAAAAAAAAAAAAAAAAAAAAAAAAAAAAAAAAAAAAAAAAAAAAAAAAAAAAAAAAAAAAAAAAAAAAAACCAAACAACAACAAACAAATCACCTGCTCACAGTCTGTGAAATGCAGCTCTCCTGGAACAAGATTATTTCACCTTCAATCTCCTCCCACTATTACAATCATTCCCCTGCCCTGTTCACAGATGGAAACACATGACTAGATTTCAGGAGCATTAAGTTCTTATCACAACACAGCCTGCAGGAATGTGGCCCTTTGAGGGCAGCCCTACAGCCCATGACCTTATGCAGAACATGTTTTTTGTTTGGCTTTTTTTCCTTTGCTGAACTGCTAAATACATCTTGGCATCCTGACCAATGAAGGACATGCAGATGCCTCTCCAATTATTGGAGCAGCATTTCTTATTCTGCTGGAGGCTCTAAACTCCAGGGCACAAATGCACAACCCTCTGACAGCCACACTGTAATTTAGCACACACCAGCTTCGCTGCACTGTGATTTACCACACATTAGCTATGGTAAAAGTTGTGATTTTCCACCTGGGTGTACTCATCTCCCCTCTTTTGTCAGACAAAAACATATTACTTTTCATTTTAATGAAAGATGCTGTTTGTGCCACCCCAGAGTGGCACAGGCTGGGAGCTGGGAATTTGAATAATCACAGCTCAGCTCGTTAGCAGTATGAGATGCTCACCTGTGGCAAGAGAAAAATGAAGCAGGAATGATTTTCCTGTGTGATATGAAAATCAAGTTTGTTCTTTAGTTCTGATTGCACTGCAGCTGGGTATGGGCTGTGCTGCTCTTCACGTGCAGTGCTTTTAACTCCTTAACTCCCTGGCTGGGCCAGGAGCTTCCCAGCCATGTACCAGTGGGAACAGGGACTGCCTCAAGTAGGGGATGGACTGAGCCCTCACGTGGGAAGTTCAGACAGTCCAACAAATTCCCTGAGGCAGCTCCTGTTGTGTCCAGTCCAATCTGTACGTTTAAATGTGTTGGTGAACACCCTGAGTGGAGCATCCCAAGCACTCCCCTAGGTCATTTCGGTGTAGAAGTGCAGGTTGTACATAGCGAAGATGCTGGTGAGCAGTCAGTGGAACCTGCTCTTGTACACACAGCCACACACGGCTGGCTGGATTGTACAAACTGATCAAGACAGTGGTTCAGGGAGTCTCCCAGCCCAGCTGCTGCTGCAAGCACCCTTCCAACAGAGACTCCCTGTCACCAAAGGACAGCGACCAAATGTCCTCTTTGGGAGATTTGGTTCCCCCCATAATTCTTAATTTATGCCATGATCCAAATAAATCTGGGGTTCCATTTTAACAAACGCTCTGATTGTATGTGCAAAATGGGTATGAGCCCCCTGTTCTGTTGGGAAAGGCCACAACAGTCACCCAGAGAAAAGCTTGGAGATGATTCATGTCATCTTAAAGGCAAGGTATGGACTATACATTCCAACTGGTTATGAGGTTTTAGTTTGGCTGGATTTCACTGTTCTCTGTACTGACAGTAACCATATCACACAGGAAAATCATTCCTGCTTCATTTTTCTCTTGCCACAGGTGAGCATCTCATACTGCTAATGAGCTGAGCTGTGATTATTCAAATTCCCAGCTCCCAGCTTGTGGCTGCCCCACTCCATCCCCTCAAGAAAGGCACCCATGAGAAACCAGGGTGGGGAGGAAGCAGGACTGTTCCACCATTTAGATGAAACTTTCCATTTTTACTGCAAGAAGAGCTCACAGGCTGCCTGTCTCACCTTCCAAAGGAACCAACCTGAGGATTACCTCCCAGCTCCAAGCCCAGGGCTCACCCTTCCCCTGCTCCACCCTCAGCCATCTGCTGCTCCTCCCTCTCTGCCCACCCTGTAGATCTGTCTCTCAGACTCCCCCCAGGCTTTGCTATTTTAGGTGGTGAATCAGAGTTCAGTGGTAGCTCTTGAAGAAGCTGGTATTTGTCTTAGCTGCACCTAAACTCCAGGGGTTACATAAGAACACGAGCAGGATTACTCATCGTGGATTTTTTTTTCCCTTTTTTAAGAAGTTTTGCAGCCCCCATGTCTGTCAAGAACAGCTCGAAAACACAAATCATGGGTGTTCCAAATAATCAGAACCTACACAGGGCAGAGGAGCAGCCTTACAATGGCAGTGTGGAGGTTGCAGGTTCTCTTGTTCAAAATTAGTTTTCTTTTAATGGACTAATCTTCCAAACAACCTCAGGAAAATGTCAAGCCTGATAAGGGATTTTTCAGTCTTTGGAAGCAGCACACCTACCCTTTTGTAAGAGCTGAATTTCAGAGACTCCAGAATCTTATAGGTAGAATGACAGTTCAAAATTCTTCAAGTTCTCTTTTGCAACAGGATAGCTCAAAAATATTCTGCCTTTTTTTCTTAAGAGTCAATGATCCAACAGGGTTGTTATTACACACAGAGGCCAATTTATTATGCTTATCCTGTGTCTAGATGGAGCTGTTAATCAAATTGAGGGTGAAATTACTGGGGGCTTAAAAACCAAGGCAAAAGATTGAGCTCAACGTAGGTTTGGTGTCCAGTATACACTGTAGGCAAGCTCAAAGTATCAGCAGACCTGCAGGTGATGCAAGAAGAAGCACCAGAAGGTGCACCTTTTGTGCTGGAATCTTGACAGACCTGTCCCCAAACCCTGCAGTAACATTACTGTAGTAAAAACAACTTCCCACTTACCAGTCCTCCCAGCCACTGAGGATGGCTCCCCCTCTGTGTTGTCTTTCACAGGTATGACAGTGACCTCGTACTCCGTGCCAGGCTTCAGTCCTACAAACACCAAATCACCAGCAATTAGGGAAGGCAGTATTTTTTCTTGAATAAAGCTGGGGTTTTTAGTCCATCGAGTTCTAGATTTATAGGAGAGAAGAACTTGGAGTTCAGATTTCTATCCAACTTCCTTTTGTCTTTTTGATGAGAGAAGAATTGTCTCAGGACTGCGGTCTGACTGTCAGTCACTCCTGTCACTTTTCCTTGCCCCTGCCCAGTTTGGAATACCCACACATACTCACCAGTCAGGATGTATCTGCTCTTAAGGTCATGGCTTTTGGGCACCATGACCTGCTTCTCATCCATCTCTACCAGGGATCTGAATTTTAGCTTGTAATAATCCACATCTGATGGTGGGTTCTCCCACTCCACTTCCATTGAGTGCTCCATCTCCTCTGTCACCCAGATGGCACTGAGTGCAGACAGGGCTGGGAAGAACACCAGAAAGCCATGAGGAAGCAGCATCAGGTAAATAGTAAAAGGTAAATATGAGACAAAAGTCCTCCTCCCTGCCCAAGTGCCTTTCTGAGACCTGAGACATCTTCCTCAGCCATGCTGAGGAGTTCAGCAAGTACAGCACAATCATTATTTCACCAGCCTTGGTTTAATCCACGGTAACACTCCAGCTCTAAAGTTTTCTGGCTCTCAGCTCCCACCTCTTGTGCTACAAACAAGAAAAATGCAAAATCACCAAATTTTTCACTGTTTTTACCAAGTGCAAGCAGACAGCATAACATATTAACAGCTGCTAACCAAATGGCATTTTGGTTCTTGAGAGACTGCTTCAAATACTGCTTTCCACACAACCTCCTAAGCTCAGCAGGATCAGGCTCATTCAGTCCTGGGAAGAGACTAGGAGAACTTGCTGCTACAGACATGTTTGAAGAACTAGTGGCTAGAACTGACATCCTGCTCACCTTGTAGTGCCTTCTGCATCCAGTTGAACAGCGCATTATTCTGAAAAACATGCTTAAAAACAACCACGACAGAAAACTGTAGGCTGGGAAGAGAAAGCGCTCTCCAGCACTCAGTTCGCTCCAGCTGTTGGAATCTAAAGATCTGCCACATCTGACTCTGATGAAAAATACTGTCTGCTCCTCCTACCTGTGCTTGCTTCTAGATCCTTGGGCTCACTGGCAATGGCCTTCTTCACGTGCCGAAGTGCGACGCTGTACGTGGTGCCAGGGCGCAGCCCCACGATCTCGGAGCTGAGCTGCTCTTTGGGAACATGGATTTGTCTCACCAACATCTCATCCCCAGCTGGATAATAAGTAAGGAGGTAATTATCCACATCAGCCACTGGATCCCAGCTGAGAGCCAGAGAGCTCTCTGTGGAGTTCAGCAGCTGCAGGTTCCGGGGGGCAAGCGCTGGAAGAGGAAGAAAAACGTTGCAATGCGATGATGTCACATGGCCAAGCATGAAATTTTTTCAAACCTATTTTGAATAAGAAAGTGCAGAACTGGAGCTCCCAGTCTTTAGTCATCTTGGATGTATCCATATCTTCCTGCTCAGCAGCAGACCATTAAATACAAATGAATACTGCAGTCAGTAGCAAATACAATGATTTTGTGGGCGACTCTTTACAGCTTCTAAACCCACACTGACATGAGAAAAACTCTCTCATAGAGCTGTCCCTTCTAATGCATCTCAGAAGAGAAAGACAAGCCAAAACCCTCTTTTCCTATCACTGCCAGCCATTTCAAAATGTTAGCTGCTCTCCAATTCTGGGGAATGCAGCTTCTCCGTGGCAGAGGCAGAAAACTGAACTTTTCCCATTGAGTACTGATGGAAGCTTGTACTTGGTGCCTGGAGGAGATCTGGGCAGACCTGCTGCCTGTAATTTATTTCAGAACACCAACAGTGCCTTCACTGTTTTGCCACAAGACAGACAGCTCATCAGTGTCTTGAAGCAGCCCTTGAAAGCAGTCAATGTAGAGCATCTGTTTACCACCAAGTTTACCTGATTTTAATTACAAGTGAGCACATCGAAGCTGATCAAACCATCTACAGCTGTATTTCATTAGCAAGGCACTAACTGAGAGTGAAAAATAGATAGTAAGTGCCTGTAAAAAGGCATGTGTCAGCAACATGAGTTCATATACCATCAGCAGATTCTTCTAACGTGAAAGGCAGCATTCATTCCCATGTGCCACTCCCAGCTTTCACCAAACACACCTTTATTTTCCTCTGTGCATGCCACTGCTTTTATTGAAAATTTTGCACAAAACCTGAGACTGTTCATCCTGTCTCTTCTTGGGAGATTTGAATAACCCAGCTTTGCAGTAAAATAATAAAGAACCTAAATACGCGTGGTGTGGTTTTTTTCCTTGTCTAAGCAGAGTTGGGAAGAGGATTGTATCTGCCTCTCTGCTGTTCAACATGTCCTTGTCCTCTATTTGTCCTTCAGAAGGAACTGCAAGGCATTCATTATCCTGTGGCATGCTTGATAGCAACTTCTAAATGCTCAGACCCTCCAGTTACCATGGCAATACATAACAAAGTATGTCATTTCATGATCTGAGACAAACAAAAATAGGATATTATAATAATAATGATGATAAATAAACAAAACCGGTGCTCAGTGTAAGTCTCCCAGGATGCAAAAATCTAAGCCAGACTGGAACAAAACAGGCAGTTTGACATCCCTGGGAGAGGAGCACCTGGCTACAGCTGCTGAGGTGGGAACCATCTGCCTTAGGACTTGGAGTTTTTAAGCAGGACTGGAGGTGCAGTGCTCAGAAACAGTAACAAAATGCGTTGTGCTATCTGCATTATCTCCGTGCTCACTCAGAACAGAGAACACTTTCTCAGCCTGTAAAATAGCTGCAGGTGGGGTGGAAGGAAGAAGGTGCAAGGCTGGATCCAGCCAGCCCTTTGGGAGACAGTTCTCTGGGAGAATTGTTTCTCCTGTGGGAGAAACCCCTCTGCTTGCCACCTCTTGCTGCTTCCTGAGCAGCAAATCTCACTCTACTGACAGGGGAAAGGAGTGCTGGAGCCACAGGGAAACACTTCTGGATAGTGTGGAAGGGGTGGGAGGAGTGAAGTTTTGATCCAGAGTTCTGTTCTGGGTGAAGAATTTGAGCTAATAATCTTTTATTTGAAAGGTGAGTCTCTAAGCAGATAGATCAAGCATGATCCAGAGCAGAACAAAGCTGGGAGTCAGGTCCCTGCAAACCCTCACTGAGCAACACCTGCTGCTCAGTGTGTGGCTGTTACCTACCTCTCCTTCACAGGGAGCTGTGAAAGATTAATGATGTGCTGAGGAAAGGCACTTCCAGGGTAAAAGGCCGTGTGCTGAAGCCTGGAGTACCAATCTGTGGATGTAGGGAGGCTGTAAGTTTTGCAGAATGAAGCGGAAGCCGCTGGACACTCCCCTTCAAGGTCAGCTCACTCAGGTCTCCTCAGGCAAATCCTACTGCCTTGTAACAAAGCAAGATAAGGGAGAACTTCCCAAAGAACTCACTTCAAAGGATTTACATGCCCTTTGTCTCACAGGTGTTATTAAATCAACTCCCCCATCGGCAAGCAGTGCACACTTCCACAAACATGGTTTTACACTCTCTCATTTTACGTCAAGAAGCAGACTGCCTCCCTCTCTAATTACAGGCTCCATGCCCGTTTTGCTCTCCCTTTCAGCTGCTGAACACAGGCTGGTGCTAGTGCTACCTTGAGTTGCATTTCCACCTTTTCCCATTTCAGCAATGTTTTCCAGGCAACTCTTGAAGGCAAGGACCACTCAGGCAGCCTTGTCCATCTGCCCCAGCTCCACCGTTGCCTTTCCCAACGCATTTTCCTGTGGTCGGCAGGAATGCAGGTTCCAGGACCACCCCAGAGTCAATTAGGAAGCTTTGCACCTCTGACCTGAATCTTCCTGTTGTAATTTAAGCTCACCATTTCTCACCACAGTTACTATTAAGATGGAGAGCACGTTATTCCCATCTGCCATACACCTGTGTTTTTCATGTGACCAAACACTTGGCACTTTCCCTGTGTCCATTCCACAAAAAACACCAGTTTGTTAAACCTTTTCTTAGAGGCCATGCAGTATGGAACTGTGATCCCAGGCAGTGGCCACTGCAAACCATCATCACCCTAAACTCTGCTCTTCTGTTAGTCACTTAGCAAAGAGGAAAGAAAAAGACAAATTCTCAACAATGGCTAAATTCTAGAAGCAAAATTGAGAAAGAAAAAGACAGCAATAAGAAGTGCCTCCCTCATCTTTCACCCTGCTGTCCACCAGAAAATCCTCTACTGAATCCTCCCACCTACATGAAACTCAGGAATGTGTTTCCTCCCACTTCTGAAAGATGCCTGGGGAGATTTCCCCTGTGCTGGTTCCAGAAATGTTATGTACTGCCCCATTTTGGGACCTCCAAATTTCCTCTCACATCCCAGAAAGCAGGGAACCATCCCATGGGAAGGGCTCAAGTATTTTGCTCATGGAGAACCCCCCCTATTGTTGAGAAATGATTCCAGTCCCCAGATCTCTGCAGTGAATAAATAGGCTGTGCCTGGGAAGTCAGAGCAGATACCACAATTATTACTTACCTGGGCTTCCCCCACAGCACTTTTGAGGGCTGCAAACTTCCCTCAGCTCTGCCACTTCCTTCTCAAGCTTCTCCATCCTTTCCAACAGCTCCTCGACGTGGGTCAAAGTTCCACAGTTCCCTTTGGGTGCGTGCACACGGATGTTGTGCCTAAAAATTATATTCTGCTCATTTTCCTCAGCCTCTCCAGGATCCAGCTGCACCCCACTGCTGTCTCCATCATGCTGTGATGGATCTGCTTCCACCTTAACCTGGGAGGACGTGGGTAGGTCAGTCCTATAGGAGTGGCTGAAGGATATTCTTTGAGCATCACTGGTGCAGTTGGGAGGTGTGGGATGCTGAGCAGCAGATGTCTGAAGGGCACAGCACAGCAATAACTCCACTGGGAAGACAAGCCAGCTCTGGAAATCCATCTGGCAGGTTTTCAGAGGGAATGCTGACCATTCTAACAGCACAGCTGCTTTGGGGATGAAAAAAAAAATAAATAAATGTAAGAAGTGTGATCCTAAAGCTGCTTTTCACGATTTTCCAAAGAACAAATTATCTGTTTTGCCCTGATTCAGAACCAGGTTGGCAAGTACCTGGGAAAGAGTCACACTGGATGAGTTAAAGAGCTTCTAGACCTTCCAACTAGGAACTCTAAGTTTGCAACCTTCAGTCTCCAGCACCTTGCATGGTGTTAACCTCAAAGCCTGATAACTGTGCTGATGCTGTGCACATGAAGAATTCAGAGAGCTGACACTGATCTTTTGCTGCAGGAAGTTTGGGAGATAGTTTTGCCCACTTTACATTACTCTTCTAACATAGCACATGGCCCACACTGTTATTTGGATTTGGGAGAATAAAAAATTCTCTCCTTTTGACACCAGTGCACCGGCATTTTGTGTGTCTGAACACTGGCTTCAGCTGAGGGATTTCAAGTTTATTTTGCTTGGACTCATTTATCTGATTTATCATCTTAGCACTGGGCAAGGTTCATTTAGAAGCCACTAGAGCACATCTGTTAACACACGGAGTAAGAAGTGCTGGAAACCTATTTGTTTTCCTGTATTTTTATTTCAGAAAGAATAGTTCTTTCCTACCCTGCATAAATATAAAGGCAGAGCTTGTTTTCAGGCTAAGGCTCAAAACTAAGGCTTAAAAATACATAAAATATCACTGTTAAACTTCACTGACATTTACAGGTCAAAAATGAAGTTCAAGTGTTTAAAGTCTTCGGGTCTAGTCTTTGACAGAAACAAAACTGTTTTCTGTGATAGTTTTGTGCTGTCAACCAAGCATTTTGGACTAAATGAACACCTCACAGACAAGAATAACAGGAAGGAAGAAGCTGAACAAGCAGGGGTGGAAGGCTAAAATATAAAGTCAGAATCCTAAACTTCTCAGTTGGCTTATTCAACATTACACACTAAGTGTTGGCATTAATGGTAGATGTCAATCTGTACAGGAGATGATATTCTTGGTTAAAAACTTGGTTAAAAACTTAGAACTTCACACCAAATGCAAAATGCCACCATATGGGACTTACTAAGCAGTCACATTATTCATTGCACAAGTGGAAGAAAAATAATATTTAAGTGCTAAGTTAGGTAATGTGATAACTAGAAAGGACTTGGCCAATGTGCATCCACAGTAACAGCACATCTGAACTCAGTGCTGTCCTGATATATATATATAAAATATATAATAATAATAATTTAGAATCACGTTTCTGAGAGTCATGCAGTCCTGACTGATGAGGAAAGTGAACTTACCTCTCCTAAATATCTGCCAAACCTCAGGAAACATCCCTACCATTAGATTCCTACCTCCCACTGGCAGCACAGCTATAGGAAGGTGTCCTTCCTGCTCAGAGACACGAGGCTTGGGTTTCTAACAACAAACCAAAGCCCCCCACCACTGAAAATACATCTTACACCTGACTACCTGTGTTTTGCAGGCCACCCGAGTGCAGCTCTTCAAGCAAAATCATCACCCACACCAACCAAAACAGGGTATGGATTTTGAGATCCAGCCTGCAATTCCTTATCTCACAGCCTTGCAGGATATTAGGGGGAATTTCTGCACTGAAAAGGTGGGCAGGCACTGGCACAGGCTGCCCGTGGCAGTGGTGAAATCACCATCCCTGGATGGACTTAAGGGAGATGTAGGTGTGGCTCTTGGACATGGTTTAGTGATGGGCTTGGCAGTGCTGAGTTAATGGTTGGACTTGAGCTCAGAGGGCTTTTCCAACCTTACAAATTTTAGATGAGGTCCCCAAGCAGGCAGACATGTGCACAAAATCCCTCTGCTCAGCACCAAGCGATTAATGGCATTCTGGGTTCTAGCATGATGTCATGAATAATTAGGGCTTTGTGGAAACCACAAACTGATCTCAGATTTTCCTGGGCTTAGAGATCACTCAGGAGGAAAAACCTCTAAACTTAAGCATTTCTATCAGGCATAATAAAAGAGAACAGCTCCTTTTGGCTTCCTCATCATGTAATAAAGAGATTTTCCCCTGCTGTTAAAAAGAGTAGGTTTAACTGCCTCTTTGTGGAGAATATCATGTCATACACATAACTGGCAATAATAGCAGATTAGGGAAAGGAATAATTTAGGGAAGAGTGCCTAACAGTCAGATCTAGCAGGCACAGAACATCATCCTAAGGGAAGGGATGGAAGAAGCCTTGCTCGTACCTTTCCAGCCTTTGCAGAGGAAAGCAGGGGATGATCAAAGTCAGCCAGCATTCTGTTTTCAATATTATGCAATCTTCATTGAAAAAATGATTGCAATTAATCCTATCAATGACTGCCAACAAAAAACCCCCACAACAACCAAAAAAACACCCCAAAACAAAAACAAACAAAAAAACCAAACCCAAAACCAACCAAACAAAAAAACTAAACCAAACCACACCAAAAAACACCACATCCTTAATTTAGCAGGGTTGCTTCTTTTGCAGGTATCTACCTTTTTTTATTTCCAGACTGAATGAACCTTATCTATCACTCCAGAAGTTTGGGATGATTTGAAATAGTTAACAGAAAAACAGAATTATAATCAGCCACGGGGGTACTGTGGTTCTAGATTCATCATTATATTTACCTCTTCTTTCATGCCAATTCTTCTTCAACGTCTGATAAGCAAGATGTGTTGACTGTTCATATATGAATGAGAGATTGCTTCTGAAATCCTACATATTAATGTGCAGAGAGGTTAAACAGTATTTCCATATTTCCTCATTAGTATAAATATGCATTTTGTTACAAATGACTCAGCTCCCTTCTGTTAAATCAGTGACTTCCAGTTTAGCTCAGTCTTCCCTGAAGCAAATCTTTGCTCTGTCGCCAGCACGGCTCAAAAATTTTGTAACTCCCATATTGGATCAATTTTACTTAGTCAGTGATAGACATTTTTACTATAGATAGTATAATCAATAAAGTACTTTTACTGTGAAAATAGTGACAAATTTCATTTTATGTAGCAAAGAAATTAGACTCATAGAATCCTGGAATTGTTGGGATTGGCAGGGACCCTAGAGCTCATCTCATTCCACCCCCTGCCATGGGCAGGGACACCTTCCACCAGCCCAGGTTGCTCCAAGCCCCGTCCAACCTGGCCTGGGACACTTCCAGGGATCCAGGGGCAGCCACAGCTTCTCTGGGCAACCTGTGCCAGGGCCTGCCCACCCTCACAGGGAGGAATTTATTCCTAATATATAATCTAAACCTATCCTCTTTCAGCATAAAGCCATCCCCCCTTGTCTTAATTTCTGCTGGCTTTCAGCACTCTGTGAAAAGGTGCACGGGAAGGCACAGGAAGAGCTTCTAGATAAGAAAATATTGAGTAATAACCAAAGAGTGTCCGTTGCAATTATAAGAGATAAGTGTGGTCAAATTGCAGCTTTTAAACCAAATACTATCACACAGAACTCAGAGCCCAACATGGAAATTCCTAGGAACAAGCATTCTGAAACAATTCAACCTTAGCTCCACTAGATCCAAAGGCAGAACTCCCACATACATTAGCAGATGTGTGGTTTCATTTGGTTGGAGGAGACAACCTGGGAAGGCTTAAGCAAATGCAGTGACATTAAATACTACTGTGTGTTTTGCAGTGATAATACATGCCCATAATACAGGATTATTGGTGTTTGTGTAAGGCTTTCAAAGCCTTGGAGGGCATCTGCAATGAGAAGTCAGACAGAAACCAGCCAGGTTTTCCACTCAGAACAAACAAGAGGAATCTCAAAGGAAATAAAAACACTTTTCTGTTACCTTTCGAGTACTTTCAGCTGTCGGGTTCAGAGCCCTTCCAATGCAGCCACCACTTGAAAGGTAAGCTGAAAAAATCACTGTCCTCTTGTGTTCCCACTCCAGCTGCAGGAATTGAAGTCCCCAGGGACCAGACGAAAGAACCAATAGAGGCCTCGGGGTATTTCCCTCCTACAAACCACCTAAGGAGCACGCTGGGTTTGGGAGCAATTCCCCATCTCAGTGTCAGTCTTGCACACCAACAGGAAGAACCATTCTCTGTTTGTTTTATGCTCTGCTACTGGTCAAAAGCCAGAAAGCCTCTCCAGCCTGGTAAATCTAGCTGAAAACGTCCCAGGAATGCTACTGAGACTCTCATACTGACAAGCACATTTATAGTATGAGGAGAAATTCAGGTGGAGTAAAATCAGAAAGAAAATAAAACACTTCTTAAACTCAACACTGTACTTATCCAGCACAACACTTAAAAAAACTCCCCACAGAACTTATAAGAGAGCAAATTACATGTTGTAGGCAGCATTAAGGTACCCACACAATTATTTTAACCACATACATTACCGAGCCCAGTTTTTAGCTAACAAACTCCCAGTGAGTTCCTTTGCTTTACTCCAACCAGAAGCTGAAGGCAGCAGCCCAAGGGTTATCAACATGCATCACCAGCTAATCTCAGCTGGGGAAGTGCCCATCACACAGGTGATGCTGTTCAGCAAGGCAGAGATTCAGCCCTGGCTGAAGAAACAGTTCTCCTTCCCACACTCACCAGTTCCTCCCACATCTGGACCATCTAAAAAACGCAAAAGGGAAAGTGAACTGAAATACTGTAAAAAAGAATGAATGCTGTAACATCCAAATACCCTCTGATCACACTCCCTGCTTTATTTGTTGGGCTGATACTCCCCTGATCACTTTTACCAGCTGGAAAGCTGGTACCAGACTTGCTATGACCCTGCAAACACCAGAAAGCTGTTTCCAAGCCAGCCATGCATCAACACATCCCAGAACCAGGGTCACAAACAGCCCCAGGTCTGAACTGGATGCTCACAGAGGGTTGCAGCCCACCGGCTTGTTGCAGTTTGGTCAAGGCTTGTCTGGGGCATAGGCCTGAAAAGGCCCCTGCCAGAAACAAGTCAGGGCTTGTCAGAGCTAAGTTGGGACTGGTTAGACATTAAGGCTGTGCTGACCAAAAAGAAACAATAAGTCAAGCAGAACCGGAGACAAGAAAATTTGCAACTAGAGATAGGATGTAATCTGGTGGTGGGATTTAATTACACGATGTTTACAGTTAGGTAAATGGATTAACAGTCAGGTAAA
>NW_020955565.1:461214-466805 GCF_003031625.1 Empidonax traillii | reverse complement strand
GCATAAACTGACACTCTGTTAGTTTGTGTTCTCATTACGGGCAACAGTTTTCTGGCGACCACGAAGGGACTCCGGGGGTCGCTGGGGCGGATCACGAGCCGATCTACTCCGCGCCGGCAAGCCAGATGATTTCTGGGGAGAACATCTACCCGTGACCGACCCCGCGCCTGTCGGACGACCATACGAGGTAAGCCCGGAGGTGCTTTATTCTAATATCGGTGGTAAAAGCCTACCTGTTAGACGGGACTGTGTATACCCGCTGGGCTGGGCGAAAAAGAGGAATTTGGGGAAGCCTAGGCGCTAGCCAATAAGTCGCAAGTGGTCGCTGCGCTGAGCTAGCACTTGCCGAAAGGGGGAAATCGGCAAGATTGGTTATGGAAAAGGTTGCTAGCCGTAAAGCGCAGCAAAGCTGCGCCGAGCTAGCACTTGTCGAAAGAGGGAAATCGGCAAGATTGGTTGTGGAAAAAGGTTGCTAGCCGTAAAGCGCAGCGAAGCTGCGCCCAGCTGGCATTTGCCGTAAACAGGGAAATTTGGCAGGAATTGGTTGTGGTAGCTGTATCGTTAGACGCGGCGAAAAGCGGCGCTGAGCCAGCATTTTGCCGTGAGCAGCGGAGTTCGGTGGAATTGGTTGTGGTCGCGTATAGCGCTGGCCGTAAGCGCAGCAGAAACTGCGCGGAGCCGGCATTCGCTGTAAAACAGCAGAGCTCGGCAAGTTAGCCGTAAAAACGCCGCAAAAGGCTGCGGTAAGTCGGCGTTTCCCGGCCGACGGGTTGTAAAATCCGGTCTCGTAAGCTGCTTGTGGTATTTGTAGTTCGCGTACGTGTCTCGTGTTGCTGTGAGTATGATGCCTTTTAAAGCCTCTAAAGCGTTATCGTGTTCTGAAATTCCTGACGATTCTCCGCTCGGTTGTATAATAAAGCATTGGAAAGAGGAAAATTTTGGGCAAGAACTGAGTAAGAAACAGTTAATCAATTACTGTAATAATGTGTGGCCCCAGTATGATACTGTGGGGGTGCGATGGCCAAGAAACGGCACAATAACATTAAAAATAAGGGCTCCTTTAATGCAATATCTGAGAGACAATAATAGGTGGGAGGAAATACCATATCTGGACTTGTTTTACTATTTAAAACACAAGCCTGAGTGGCTGGAGGAATCTGGGATGCTGGCATTAAAGGTATCACAAAATGAATGCGTGAAATGTAAAGAACGGAAAATGCGGTCTCTAGAACCTGAGGAGGATGTAACTTTGCTGATATCCCCAAGCCTTACTCCTACTGCGCCGCCGATGCGTACGGACCCCCCACCCCCACCCCCGGTGCTGGCAACTCCTCCACCCCCACCCCCTGTGCTTGCAGCTTCTCCACCCGTACCTCCAATGTGTGCAGCCTCCCTACCCGTACCCCCGACACGCGCAGTTTCCCCACCCATGCCTCCATTAGAATCATCTACGGACGAAGAAGAAAAAGAGCGCCTTGATAAAACACCGTTAGCGAGAAGAACTCGGAGGGGGGGAAGGGAGCGGGGGAAACACCGGGAACAAAGGAGGGCTGTGTCACCCTCCCCTCCGAGGTTAATGGCTCCTTTGCACGAAGCGGTTGGGGCGGGGGGAGCGCAGGTGATGGTAAAAGTTCCTTTTTCACCTAATGATTTGTTAATTTGGAAGCAGTCAGCAGGAGCATACAGGGAAAACCCTGAGCGCGTGGCACGTGTTGTTAAAATGGTTATAAAAACCCAGAATCCAGATTGGAATGATTTGCAGGTTTTGTTGGATACAATTCGAGATTCTATCGAAAAAGAAATGGTATTACGAGTGCTGGTTGAAAAAGCCAGGGAACGGATACGGGCTCAGCCAGGACAGGGGACAGTGAATGATTGGGTGCCGCGGGAGGACTCAGAATGGAATCCGAACGCGGCAGACGATTATCATAGGTTGAAATCTTATCAGGAACTGTTAGTAGAAGGAATACGGAGTAGAATTCCGAGGACTTTGAACTGGTCTGTTAGAGGTGGCTTGGAAAGTGTATAATAATAGAGAACAAGAAACTGCAAAGAGACAGCAAGCGAGCATGTTGGCAATTTTACAAGCTGCAGGAGGCGGAGTACATAGGGGGAGGGGACGGGGAATTAGGGGAAGAGGGGTTGGTCGAGGTCTTGGTAACCAAACAGGTTTTGGATTTCAAGGAGGATGTGGTAAATTAGGGTTGAACCAGTGTGCGCTGTGCAAAGGACAGGGGCATTGGAAAATGAATGTCCTATGGGTGTGGGATTAGGGGTGAACCCATTTGTTGAAAACATGCAGGGTGCAAATGCTGAGACACCGCAAGGTGTCGCCCAAGCATTTATGTTGCAGGATTACCAGAGTCAAAGCTGACTAGATCGGGATCTTAAGGTTATCCTGGAGATAGAAGGAGAGCCTATGGAATTCCACATGGATACCGGAGCTAGTTTTTCCGCAATGAATACATTAATGGGTCCCTTGAGTAATTCAACTGTTCGTGTCGTGGGTGTATCAGGTCAAACAGAGGAAAGGGCATTCTTGCGTCCACTGGATATTAAATTTAGAGGAAAGCAATTGGATCATCAATTTCTTTACATGCCTAATAGCCCGAAATGTTTATTAGGGAGGGATTTATTGTCTTCCCTACAAGCCACAATTGTGTTTGAAAAGGGTAGGGTCAAATTAGAGATTCCAGAAGAAAATGTGGCACAGATATTTGCTGTAAATAAAATAGAAACAGAAGCAATTCCTCATGAAATAGAACAAGCAGTGGTCCCTTGGGTATGGGAGACTGGGGCCCCAGGATTGTCCAAAGCAGCAACCCCGGTAGTAATAGAGCTCAAAGAAAGAGCACAGCCAGTACAGGTAAAACAGTACCCAATCAGTTTAGAAGCAAGAAGAGGGGTAGCACCTTTAATCAAACAGTTTCTAGTTCTTGGAATATTACAAGAATGTGAATCAGAATTTAATACACCTATTTTTCCAGTCAGAAAACCTAACGGAAAATACAGATTGGTACAAGATCTACGGGCGGTCAATTTGTTAACTAAAGACATTTACCCTCTCGTAGCAAATCCCTATACCCTGTTAACATCTGTTTCTGAGAAATTCCAGTGGTTTTCAGTAATAGATCTGAAAGATGCCTTCTTCTGCATCCGATTGGCACCGGAAAGCCTTGCGAGAAGCACCTGCCCTGGGACTGCCCGATTTAACTAAAGATTTCCAGCTGTATGTCTGTGAAAGACAACGATTGGCTCTGGGAGTACTCACCCAACGATTGGGACCGTGGAAGAGACCCGTCAGGTACTTCTCAAAACAATTGGACGCTGTAAGTGGGGGATGGCCTGGTTGCCTGAGGGCGGTGGCAGCCACAGTGACACTAATTCAGGAAGCACTGACACTGTAAACTGACACTGGGAAGGCACATCACAGTGTACGTACCACATATGGTTATTGCAGTTCTGGAACAGAAGGGAGGGCATTGGCTCTCCTCTAGCAGAATGTTGCAATACCAGGCCCTGCTCAGAGAACAGGATGACATTGAATTAAAAGTCACTAACCATCTCAATCCAGCTGAGTTTCTCAGGTCCACACAGGAAGAGGGAGTCCTGGAACATGACTGCATGGAGACTATCGAGCATGTCTATGCAAGTCGGAAGGACCTGAAAGATGAACTGCTGGAAAATCCAGATTGGGAACTGTTCACAGACGGATCAAGTTTTGTGGAAAACGGAACCAGGTATGCTGGGTACGCGGTGGTTACTTCACAGGGGATTGTAGAAGCAAAAGCACTGTCCCCAGGAACATCTGCACAGAAAGCTGAGATTTGGGCACTGGTGAGAGCCCTGAATCTGAGTCAAGGAAAAAGGATGAACATATGGACTGACTCTAAATATGCCTTTGGAGTAGTCCATGTACATGGGGCACTGCGGAAGGAAAGAGGGCTACTTACTTCCCAAGGCTCAGCCATAAAGGACCGGGACGAAATACTACAACTCCTGGAAGTCATACATCAACCAGCAGCCGTAGCGATAATGCATGTAAAAGGACACCAGCCTGATTCAGGACCCGAGTCTCAAGGGAACAGACTGGCAGATCAGGCAGCTCGGTGGGTAGCTACAGGAACTTGGACTCAAATGGCTTTGTTACCAACTCGTGACAATCTGGCAGCAGTGCACATGGAAGAAAAACCCCATTATACACCAGAGGATGTGAAATTGGCCCAAATAATGGAAGCAAAGAAAAATGTGAAAGGATAGTATATTACCCCTACTGGGCAAGTAATACTGCCAATCAGAATAATGAAGACAGTACTTGAGGTTGAACATGGTAAGTGCCATTGGGGTGCAGAGGCTTTGGTAAAATTTCTAAAACATAAGATTTTCTCAAATCAGATGTTAACACTAGCAAAAAGAGCGAATGCAACCTGCCCGGCCTGCATTAAAAATAACCCTATAGTTAGGAAACAGGTACAAATGGGGAAACTTCAAATTGGGCAACTTCCAGGAGATTATTGGCAAGTAGATTTCTCAGAATTACCAAAGGCTCAAACATACAAGTACTTACTAGTGTATGTGTGTACTTTCTCAGGATGGCCAGAAGCTTTCCCATGTAGAACTAATCAAGCAAAGGAAGTAGTGAAAACCCTCCTAAAAGAAATCATTCCGAGGTTTGGAGTACCGTTAGGATTGTCCTCAGATAGAGGGCCACATTTCATTGCAGGAGTCGTACAGGATTTAGCCACAATGTTAGGAATAACATGGAATCTCCACACTCCATGGAGACCACAATCTAGTGGACAGGTAGAGAAAATGAATCAGACTTTGAAAAATCAATTAAAGAAAATTTGTCAAGAAGCAAAAATCCAGTGGCCCCAAGCATTGCCGCTTGCTCTGTTAAGAATTAGAATTAAACCCAGAGAAAGAATCGGAGTGAGCCCATATGAGATCCTGTATGGAAAACCATACCATGCAGCAACCTACCAGGGTGATCCTCATGTACTGGGAGACCAAATTGTATTTAACTATATTTTGTCTCTAAATAAGACCCTTGCAGCGCTCCGAGGAGCCTTACAGCGAAATCGGCCCCTGCCTCTGGAAAATCCAGTACATGACATCTCTCCAGGAGACCAGGTCTACCTAAAGAATTGGTCAGTAGAACATAATTGGATCGGCGAATTATTCAGCTCCCTCGGTCTTCATATGTCAAAATAGCTGTCTTCCATCATTCAATATGTTTTAATGTTTAACATAATAATTCTTCTTGCTTTAATAGTATATAAGTGTCTCTTAAGAATAATCGCAAAAGAAGGACAACACACTCGGCGAGTTATGATGGTGCTGACTCGAAAAGAAGTCCTTCTTCCGGACGGTGATTCTCCTCCCGAAGAATCAGAAGCGACAACGGAAAGATTTGAGCATCCTTGCAATTGAAGATTGAAGAATGCTCAAAAGGGGGGAGTTGTTGCAGTTTGGTCAAGGCTTGTCTGGGGCATAGGCCTGAAAAGGCCCCTGCCAGAAACAAGTCAGGGCTTGTCAGAGCTAAGTTGGGACTGGTTAGACATTAAGGCTGTGCTGACCAAAAAGAAACA